>NC_088717.1:16124592-16324643 GCF_963576615.1 Watersipora subatra
CTCCAACAAAGCGGGTATGACTACAAACTATCATATTTACCCAAATCCGACCAGACCAACAAGCAAAAGCGAAAACGGAATATAATATGGTATAACCCGCCATATAGTATGAATGTTGCCTCCAACATAGGAAAGCAGTTTCTGAACATCTTAAGAACAGAATTTCCACCCGGTCATAAACTGCATAAAGTATTTAATGCCAACACTATCAAACTTAGCTACAGGTGCATGTCTAATATTAAAAGCCATATCAACGCTCACAATAAAGCTTTGTTATTGCCTACTCGTGGTGATAACTCAAGGACATGTAACTGTAGAAATAGAGCCAGCTGCCCTATGGATGGCAAGTGCCTAACAGAGAACGCTGTTTACCAAGCAACAGTCACCACCAACAACGGAACAGAGGAGACATATGTCGGCTTGACTCAAAATACTTTCAAAACTAGATACACCAACCATAAGGCTTCATTCAACCATACATCAAAAAGGAATGCCACTGAGCTAAGCAAATATATATGGCGACTAAAGGATAGCGGATTGGACTACAACATCAAATGGTCAATCTTAAAAACTGCTAGACCTTATAGCCCTATCACTAAGAGATGCGAGCTCTGTATATGGGAGAAGTATTATATAATATGCAAGCCTCAATTAGCCACCTTGAATAAGCGCAACGAAATTTTATCCAGTTGCCGTCATGCCAATAAGTTTCTGCTAAGAAACAGTGTCACTTAAGACTCTAGCTTTTAGCGCTTATACAGCTTTACTGCTAGTAGAATATTTTCTTTGACATTTTATCTGAAGAGTGCAAGCCTACCGCACGAAACTTTAAGTAATAAAATGTTTTAATTAAACTTGTAGTTTTTTTAGTACACATAGTTTTATATATATATATATATATATATATATATATATATACATGTATATATATACACATGTATATATACATGTATATATATACATATTACTTTATTGGCAACAGTTTCATTTCACAAATAGAAATGTTTTTCAATTTAGGCCATAAAATATTACTTAAACAAAAAAAGGGAGAAAAAAGCAACAGTTAGCTATTAAAATTGAATAAATATTTTGACAAATATTGTACCAAAATCTATTGTACTTAAATGGGTAAACATGTGGTTCTTTACAGAAAAATGTCAGTATATATATAATATATAATTACCGATTGAGTCTTTTTTGAAGATCAATAACTTTGCGTTTGAGTTGGCCAACCTCCGCATCACTGGTATCATGAACTAGAAATAGAAATGAGAATAACCATTAAGGAATAAACATTAGGCTTCTTTAGAACAACCTAAAATATTCGATTACTCAGCTTTTGCTCTTTGTCCTGTGCTTCTCCTCTTTGTGTCTAAATATATGATCTCAGACAAAGAAAATATGGAAATACCTGCAAGCTCGACTATGTGTTCAGCTGCGGGAAGAAAAGGCAATTGATGTTTAAGGTGGATGAAAGGTTAAATGACAGAAATGTCGCAACTATTAGTATTTGGTTAGCATTTTTGTTAGCATCATCCTGGGAGTATTTTTTCAACCAGACATGCAGAAGAGAAAATGTTAGCTGTTTGGTGATATGTTAGCCATACCATGCATTTCAGGACGCAGTAAGGTACATCACAAACTAGTGTTAATTGTGATGGTAATAGAAATTTATTACTGAAACAAATTAATCATGTGCAGTAATAGTAATACCATATGCCGCTATCTACCACACACACAGCAGTTACACCCTTAAAATACGTCCCAATATGTTGAATTGGCTGGATGTGAAAAAATAGAGCATGGCAATAAATTGTGGTCAATATGAGGAAATATTTGTTAACGGCTAAATTGTGACATGAAGTTTGATTAAAACTCCACCAAGTCTCACCAAACTGTCCAAAATTGCCAGACTCATAGAAATCAAGTCAGCTAGTCATTGCCAAATGCTATTGATGATTATTTGACAATCAATTTATAAGATATAATGGGGAAACCGTTAACTCGAAGTAATCGCATTACTATATGCTTTATGGTTGATGCTTTTTATGTTATGTAAAACTTAGTTCTGAACTTGAAAGAATATGTTGTGTAATAGCTATTACATTTAATTTTGAAGTTATCATTTCTTTATCATTCAGTTCAATTATTCGCTGTTTGCTTTATGCCTATATTTTAGATTTACTTGTGTTTTATAAAAGACGCGCTGGCTGTGAATCCGCTATCGTGGGAAAAGAAATAAATATTTTCATACTCTTTCAAATTACATCTAAAATTACCGAACAACACACCAATGGCTTCCCAGACACATATTAAGTAATATCTCAACAAAGTAGGAAATGTGTGAGTGTTAAAATTGGTCCAAATGTTTCAAAACTGGTTGATAACAATTTAAAATGTATTAGAAATCGTCAGGAGGCATATTGGTTGTATATGCAAGTGTCGACCTCATGCCTGTCTGTATTGCAGGACCTTAGGTTATGCATATTAGTCTGGCATTGAGGGGTTATACCGCAAATACGTGAACATATAGGAATCAACCATGTGGACTGCTGTGGAACTGTATAACCATGTGGCGGACTGTGGACAGGATTTTTCCCTTGTGGAATATTTGGTGAGTGCATATATTTATCAATATTCACACATGCTTGAAAAAACTTCAAAATTGCTTCAACTTGTGATGTTATCTAGGTCAAAATAGTAGAGGCATTAAAAAAATAAATATAAAATAGGCATATTGAAATAATAAATTGTTGTGTACAAAACAAACAAAAACTCTCTTTGCTTATATTAGCCTATTACGATTGCTTCGACTTCTGATGTCATCCAGACCAAAATAGTTAAGGCATTGAAAAATAGTGAAATGGGCATATTGTAATATATTGTTATAGTTGCAAGTATAGACCAAACATTGTTGAAAACTATTTAAAAACTACATGTATTTAAATAAAAATAGCCTAGCAAAAACAAACGAAAGTTTTATTGGTTTTGAAAGTTTTAGGTATTTTTAACTAAAAAACTAGGGTTTAAAACATACAAAAGTTTGGTTTTGTTTAGTCCTGACTGGAAATAGGATTGCAATAAACATTTAAACCTTTCTCCAAAACTCTTGTAAAATACAACAAGGAAAGCAGGTGTTAGAAACCATTCATCATATCTTGCTGATACTCATTGAGGTTGGTTTCAATTTCTGGACAAATATGCAGTTTGCGTTTGCAAAATGCATAACATATTTTCATGTTGCGCACATGTGCATACAAGTAGCGATGTAGAATTTCTGCATTTTTTTGGGCTCCTTTTAACAAGGTATCAACAGTATTATGGGATACTTTTTTAGTTTTAACTATTTGTTTTTTACAATGTGCTGAAGTTATATAAGATTTTGTAACAGTTGTTGCATATCGCAGATACGTATACAGTGTAAATCAAATTTCTATTCAATTACTTGAACATTTTTTCTATTAAGACGAATTCTTTCCTTTTGTCACGGTTTTTTGCTTCGGGCTGCCCGATCACCCATAATTTCCTTGCAACGCTTTTGCTTTTCTTTGCATAACTTTGGACCAATCCTAAAGGAATAAAGTTTTGTTGTCTAATATTTAATGGCAGCTTCACCCACTCATCTGGATCAACATGAAAGTTTTTTTATGATTTTGTTTAAACTGATATGGGCCTGCTCAAATTATGCTAAGCTCAGGGATATTTTTTTTGTAAATTGACTGATTTTGGTACATGTTTACAAAACTTGATTAAATTGGTTTAACGAGTCATACCAGTTTTTAAAAGTTTTGTTAATAGCCTCATTTAGATTTTTAAAATACTGTTGATTTTCTTTGAGTCCAGCTTCAATTCGTCTTGTATAAGTCCCTAATGACCAGCAAAAAATGGAGGCTTGACATGTTTGCCTAAACTTGGCTATAACTTGCATGCAAACTGGCATACAGCTACAAATAAATATGCATAAGAAAGCTTTAAAGTTTCTCAACAAGCAGCCATTAATTCCCTGCAGATCAGTTGTTAAAATTTTGGTCGATATTCTGATTTGAGGAAGCTGTCAGCTTTTTACCATAAAATATCGATAATAAATACATTTTTTAGAAGCAATAGCTCTAAGAAAATGGTTTATGGTAAGCATCTGCACGATGTCATATATGTTTGCATATAAAATATTGGCTGTCCAAGTGCATCAAACGCAGAGTTAGGCGCTTCTGAGCATTGCAGGTGCAGATTTTAGAAATTCTCATGACGTCATGTTGATAAGCAGTGCATGACATGGCTGACAAGACCTGACATGGCTGTTCAAACTCTGCTATAACTTTCGTGCAAATTGGCATTTAGCTACAAATGAATATGCATTTGAAAGCTGAGATATTTTCTAGACTGATTTTTACCTCCAGACAGGTTGCGAAGCCTTCACAATCTGAGATCTGTATATTGGTAGTTATGATTTTTTGCTGATTTTAGTGATGATCTTATGCATTCCTTGAAGCTAGATTTATGTAACAATCTTGCATATAAACACATTGCACAAATTCATGTGTGTTGCAGCAAAAATTATTGTCCATAAAAAGAATTGAGTTGTGAGCCTGCATTGGCACATTTGGTGAAGCAGCACAAGACATGAGGCAACATTTATTACAAGCACAAACAGCGAATCATGGACTGCTAGAATGCATGTGAACTGAACTCTTTGATAATGTGGGTGCCCTAAAAAGGGCGGTTTGCAACAAACACAACCTGTAAATACACAACAAATACAACCTGTAAATGCACAACAAATACAACCTGTGAATGGACAACGAATACAATACATTACATAGACAATGAAATTTTAGCAAGTGTATGTACAAAAGCAAGTGATACAAAGCAATGAAGCATTTGCATACGCTAATGAATTTATTTAGCATGGTAAGCACCAAAACATGACTCGCACAAAGATACTCCACATACTAGAGATTTAAATTTAGTTTTGCGTCGCTTAGGAGTGTTGTCATCAGCACGCCTTTTGCAGTGCCTACAAATTCGGTATTTTGCTGGTCTACATTTCCATGGACTATTTGTAACTATTCACTGAGTAGAAGAAGTTGAAGCGGGGGAATAATGTTTTTGCGACAATTACCGGTATATTTAAATATCTGATGAATTAATTTCTGTCGAAACTTTAAGTCAGTTATTTTACAGCCGCTATGGATTTTATAAACTGTGGCCGCATTTCATACACAAATATCTAATAAATGAAAATAAAGTTTTTGATACCATCTCATGGTTTTACGCGCAGCGTTATAATAATGACAATTTTGATCCGATTTGTCAATACCCCCCATGTATTTGTTGTAATCCAAAATAACAGCTGGTTTGGAAACTTTATCATTTTTATAATTTACTTTGCCTGTATCTGCAACTTCTATGTTTTATGTATGGTTGAAATTACAGAAATATATTTCATCTCTCCAACAACCAACCATACTTTCTCCATTAGAAAAGCTTGTTGTCTTACCTTTTTAATTACTTTTTCATTACGTATTTTCAAATCTTTGAGAAACCTTTTCTGTTTGGATGCATAGTTCCACAAGCATGAGTTTTATTTTTTATAAGTTCAGCTGCTAACTCTGGCAAATTATAAAAATTATCCATAAATAAACAATGACCTAAATTTAGTAAACCACTCATTAATTTCATGATTATGTTGTGAGTGATTCCTCTACCAGTTCCTTCGTCTTGCTCTCGCTCATCACCAATGTACACAAACAGCTTGTGCGCATAGCCAGAGACAGCATCGCAGAGAGCTTTATTCCAAATGTAGATCTATTAAATGGAGTATACAATATAAAGCTGAGTCATCCTTTCCAAGCCAGCAAGCTTTCATTTATTGATATAAATTTACCAGGCAGCAAAACAGAAGATAACTGGCCACATATGACAAAAACATTTTTTAGCTTGAACAGTTTATTGCCAGCAGGGTTTTCCAAATTCTCAGTAAAATTTAAACTGTTTAAAACCATTGTAAACCTGTTTCTTGAAATCATTTTATGAAGCACTTGCATAGATAACAAATGATTGGTAGACCAGTAAGACGACAGAGTAGGCTTCTTGACAATACCCATAAGCCAAATTAAACCAAAAACTTGCCAAATAACTTTTTCATCGACAAGCTGCCAGGCATCGCCATGTTTTTAAAGGCCATATCTATTTGTTTCATTAACTATAACATTCATGATGGCCGATGTAATAAACAGCTTTAAATAGCCAAAATACCTATCTGTCAAGGAATTCGGCTTTTTACACCTGCCAAGCTGTCATCAAAACAACCTTTTTTTTGTTTTAAATTGGCTCCTCTTTGAAACCCGTCATGATTCCTTTTTTCAATGCCGGCCGTTTTACTCTCACTTTCGCACTCCGATTCATTCTGTTGAACTTCTTTTTTACGTTCATTGTCTTCCTCACATTCTTTTGCACTAAAATCCTCTGCTTCACTTTCAAACCAGTTGATATCTTTCTGTAAACAAATCTTTTTAGCAGCGCTTGAAATATCACGTTCGTTCATGATGATAAGCTTTCTATAAGGAACGTTCAACTTCTAGCAACGTGTTTTTTGCCCATAAAGGACTTTGCATATAAGGGACTAATTATAGCCTCAAAATAGTAGTATGATATCTTTTAAAACTCCTCAAATTATTAATTAAAAATTTTAGTGCCGTTTTTAAAATAATTAAATGAGTTTAAAAATACCTATTGAAAATTCAGATCCGACGGGAATACACGGGTTTGGTGCGCTGAAACTCGCTCTCACCCTGAAAATTTACCGGAACTGTGTGGAAAAGGTTAAATTTGGCTGTTTTTGGAGTACTAAAAGCATCAAAAGGTTTACTATTTGATGCAGATGAAGAAACAAACTTACCAGCATTAATAGTCTGTGCCTTACACAGTATGTCGCAGATGCGTTTACCCTTCTGAGTAACCCTCTTTGAGTCAGCGCCCCCATCACATATGACACATAACGTATTTAATATTGGACTAGAGCCTGTCTTTGATCTTTTGGGAAGAGGTTCATATAAGTCTCGACAGGAATCTGTGGCCTCAATACTCAGAGGCGTGGATGTATTTGGCTATAAAAATGAAACATAAATTTAGGAATGAGCCTATAGTCTATAATTCCCTAGTCAGAGTCTCTAAATCCAGTTTTCTTTTAACCTGTGAAAACATATGAAAAAGGATGCAGCTTGCAGTTTGAAAGCTTACTAGGGAGGTCATCAAAATGCAACAGCAGTTGATAACGTGGCTGCAGAATGAACTCCAATGTGATCTTATTTAATACTTCAGTATTTAAACTTTGATAGTTTTCGGTGAGAAAGTTGGTACGGACCGACGACGGGAAGCTACGACGCTGTGTCTCACATGATAAGTCATTAAACTTACTTGTTGTTCAGAATGTGCCCTCTATACTTTTTCTATATTTTTTCTACAGTAAACTTAATGTAACAAGGTTGATGTGCTTGAGGCACATCACCTCTGTTCATCAAATCTCTGAGTGCTCTACAAAACATTTTAATTGTAGAGTCAACCTTGTTTTGGCTATCCCGAACACAAACTAGGGTCAGGGTTGAAGATATGGTTGATATCAATATCAACATATTATCCAATCTGATTCATATAATAATGTACTGGTATCTAGTAGGCGGATCACATGACAAGAAAGCAGTAAAGAACAGCTAATAATCTTTTGAGTTGAGTCTGAGTGTTTCCTCATGTTAGGTCTTCAGTTCAAATCATGTTGTTTGGCCTTGATTGATAGATCATCACAATTCAAACAAACAAAACAGCAGGTTACAATGAAATATTTAACCTTGTCACATGTAAAATCTGGTCTGTGATGACATTTGCTAATTGCTTGGAATGAATTGTCAGTCAATAGTGATTGAATCATCCTATTAATATAGACATCGTTCTTAATATTCAATGACAATGAATTAATGGCTATCATCGTGAATGAACGAGGTCTTCTGTTTGATCAGAAAATAATTAGATCTGCTTACCCAGCAGTAGTTGTAAATGGTTCCAAATGGTTCAACTTACAATGGTCAACACGCTCAGTTACCGTTTTTATTTGTTGAGGAGATAGAGTTGCTAAATCACTTGAACTTAGTAGATCAGGCACACAGTGCACGTAGCACATGCTACTAACTTATGCCACCATTACTAATCAATCTGGTAGGTCATGACGTTTTGTTCCAATTAACCAATCACAGTCTGTGAAATTCCTTGTCACAATGGTAACAGTGATCGACATGTTTATTACGCCTCCGCCATTTGATGAGTATGTAATTTAAGCATGAAAGTATATAAGAAATGACATTACAGAGTGCATTGTACAAACAGGCAATATACAAATATTGAAAAATCTTTTTGCGCGCATCATATCGCATAAGTTGAGTAAGGGCATAACAACTCACAATCGAGTTACTCTGCTCCTAGACTAAGAAGTTTCTTATGCTAGAAATTTGTTGTTGAAAAACAATGATATGTAGAATTTAAGTTTTCCATTAACTGAAGTTGAGTAGGTTTGAACACCTCCGTTAAACTTAGGTCTACTGCATAGGTCATACGTACACTGTACATAAACTACTTGTTTGATATATTTGACAAATGGCAATAGAGCATTAGCAACAAGGGCGTCGTAGTGCAGTGGCGTTTGCCGGCATGGATAATCTTCAAAGAGTCATTACATTGCCAATTGTCTGGCTTTGTGACCACTGGTGATTTGTATTGCACATTGTGAGTTACAATCAGAATTTTCATGCCATTGCTTAGTTAATAAAAGGCCAAATCTACAATATATTTAGAGAAGTCTTTAATATTTGCATACCTTTGTAGTTGTTGGAATGCCTCTGACAAAAATTGTATATTTGGCAGAAATGACCTATAGTTACCAGTCCAACGGACAGACACAGCTTTTATTATAGTAAGGATTTTGTGTGGACTAAGTGGTGTGGCTTGTACAGCAGTATACAGATAAGAAAGAGGGATTACACAAACTTGAAATATCTACACATCCCTAAATGGATCGACAAACTTTAGTAGTCAAGCCATGACCAAACACAGGCGAAATGATTGTTTGGGAGCTTTATGATAAATGCATATGTGCACACAATTCACAAAAATTAATCATCAACACCGTCGCAAACCCTTGTACCAAAATCTCATTGACAAATTTAATCATTTTTCAATGGAGCCTTTTCAATGGAGCCTAAATGATTTTATAACTACAGAAGTTTACTTGAAACTGAATATACTGTATATGCATTCTCTTTCCTCTGGCTGCATAGACAAACATGCAGCAATTACGTGGGTCTAGTAAAACACGTGATTCGTAAAAAAGCTGGGTGATAGTTAAAATCACGCCAGATCGTCATAAACTTCCTCCCGATGGCATTCCAGGTGCATTTAAAGTAATGTCTCTGTTGAATTGTGAACTTACCGCGTCAGGTTCAGAACAGAAGTTCCCGAGTACCGTCTAGCTGTATACGGTCTGTTAGTCTTTGGGATTCTTGCAGAGCGTTGTTGACATTTACAACTGGACTACAACCGGTCTTGGCCTTGACATAATTTAAACTGTAATCTTGACCTCTAGTCAAACTCTCTAGAAAGAGTTATCCAACTGTCTCAACAAACCAGAGATTTGCTTTCCAAGATGAAATTATTTTCGGCTGATACAGGTCAAATCTTTTTTCAAGCATGTATTAATATGACTCCTGGCAGTTTTTAATATATTTTAAATGTATCAAACTAGTTTTAACACATTTTGGACTAATTTTGACCCTTACACGTTTTTTTAAGTTTGTTTAAATATTACTTAAAGTGCATTCGGTAAGCTATTGGTAGCACTTTTATGACAATTTGGCAAAATTTTACCTTTCACGCAAATTTTTTACTTGAAGATGTGGTTGTGTCAAAAAGGCTGAATTAATGAAATTAAGATCAATAAAAGGCTAAAACATCAGCTACAATTTGATGTTGTTTTTATTTTTGTAGACTAACCTGTCCAGAGATATATGCATTTAAATGAGGTTATCTTTTAAAATGCTCACAATCCAGCAGGTGCTTCATTCGTGACATAACTAGTGATACATCTAAAAAGAGTCAACAAGCAATAAATAGAAGATCGCTTCATTAGCTAATCATCAACACGAAACTTCTATATATGTCGTAATAAATGTTATCACTCGTAAAACGCGTTGTCCGGTGACCAGGGTGGTCTGTGATCTCAAATTTAAAGATTTTACTTTATTATTAAAATGCATGGACATCGCTATTTACTAAATTAATTAACATCGATACCTTATTGAATTACTCAAAAACCACGTTTTATTGACGAACAACAGAAATGTAAAAATTACTGTAAATTTATTGAGAAAGTGAGTCCGAGTTTTTTGAGCATCAGGTGGCTCGAGTGCTACAGAAGAAGATAGGAGAATGGAAGTAAATTTATCTTTTACGTTGAGTCTCCTATAGATATACTGTTGTGTTTACATTTAATTTATATTTCCCTGTTTGAGGTTATAATGCAATTTCTTTCGCTGGCATGCGAGATACATATGCACAGCGAGTTATTGACGGCTTCTTTTTAAACCACAGCATCTAGCAATACAATGGCTTAGATTGATGAATATACTAAAGGTGATAATTTTAGTACTCATTAATACATGTACTAATTAATAAAATTATAACTTCACCAACCATCGTTTTATAATTTTTTATCGTTTCATCTAGCTATATTTGCTTCAAATTTTCTTTGGTAGTTTTAGCTAGTAAATTAGATTTATTATTTGACTTTAAATGTTCACTTCTCACTTGTAGAAAGTGAAGAATATCAATTGATCAATGCACATTTTTATCTTTCAGAACCAAAGCTTTGAATTGTTGACTTGGCGCACTTATGATTTTGTTAAAGATTTATCCATTTTTAAAATTACACTCGCAATCTAACTTTCAATTTGAAAGCTTTCAATAGATACACGCTATAATGACATATCTATGAATGACATACATTTATTGCATTGGTTTTACTGATTACAGGGTGTTTATGTGGTCCCACCGACAAAGCAGCTTTTTCACTGTAGAAACTGTCATACTGGGAAAGGGAGACTTGAATGTGTGCAGCATAAACCATGATGTTTGGTTTGAATTTGCTGAAGTAGATTAATTTGCCCGATTGGATGAGCTTAAACTATGTGAGTGGCCAGACTTGGGTGGATATTTTTAATGAAAGCTTTATGATGAAATGAAAATTTTTTTGCTTGTAAAAACTATATAATAAAATAATATTGTTGAAGATAATGCAAACAAGATTTGCAGAACAATGAATACATCATAGCCCAGTTGACGCCTCTGCTGAAATCTAGTCTGATAGATGGGTTCATGAAGTGCCATCAGAACTGCATGGGCAGGCTCTGATGGCACTTCATGGGCAGGCACTTTTGCATAGCTCGACCATTGGTTTAGTACTTAAATCAACTAATCAAATGTGAACAGTGAGTTTTTTCTACAAATTGATACCAATAATGACTCGATAGCGTTGACAGTCGACTATGCAATGTACATGACTTTTAGGGATGTAGTTTGTTTTGCCACATTTTATTTTCAAAGACGCAGCTTGCTTATTTTACTTAGTAAAAACTAGTTTTTGGTGTGGGCAATGATATACAGCCCCCCTTCCCAGGATAGGCGATGGGCATCATGTGGGCGGGGCTTTTGGAGGCTGTATATCATTAGTGCGGGTAGCGACAGAACTGTGCCGATACAAAGACCTTATTCTACATATTTTGCATGGCATAATTACCGTAGACCAGTAATATTGGTAGTTGGTACTAAGATGTTTACACAGAATTTAGAAGAAGCTAATATGGCCAGCTTTTAATTTCCTTTGTTTGAGACGTTTGAGACATTGGTAAAATTGTATCTGTAACTGGATTTAAAATTTTATTCTAGCAAACATGAGCAAATACGAAATACATGTAAATATATGACAATATAGCCACGTAGGACTAGACTTTTATCTCAATAGTCGATGTAAATACAAAAGACAGAGACAGGTTGTATCACATGTTACATCATTTTGGGCAAGTCTGAGTGTGTTTTTTGGCCGGAGCGTTTTACTGTAATCGATTTTCTTTGATTTCAGACTTCAAATATTTTGAAAATGAGATTGCCTCATTAAACAAATAACATATCAACTGAAAGCCAAAGAAAAATACATTCTTTTAAAATTGAATCAATTTTGACGCAACCACATCTTTTACTGGAAACCGTCGGAAAATCATCCATAGTGTTTTAGAATGATTTTATGTTGTGTAGAAATCTTGTGGTGGACGCCGGGCCATGACTCCCTGTTTCATGTAAATAGTTTTATTTGTTGTATTTTGAATGCTGTGTTGTTCTTTTTGTTATATCGTTAATAATTTGTCCTATATACTATATCACTATTTTGTCTTCGTTTATCGCTGTATTATTACCGTACCAAAGGATTAGCGATCCTGTTATTACTAATGTTATACGGTGTTTACTTGGTTCCGTTAGCCAGAATGGGTGAGTTTATTGTTATATAAAGGAGCATCCTCACTCAGTTGGGCAGAGCAGATAGCCTTAAGCTGCGGTCACACGATGGCCGAAACGACTTTGGTTTGGTTCAGAGGTTGTTTCACTTCAGTTCGGCTAAGCCACATGTCACCCGGCATCCGAAGTCATTTCGCTTCCTAGATACTATACGCATGGAGGCAAGACACTGCTTCATTGGTAGTATTTATGTATTTTGAGCTAAATATTTCTATTATAAACAAAAAACTTTGAGGAACAATTATCAATTATAATTACGCAGCAGATTTATCAGAAGATCATTCAGCTGCTCAAAATAAATCTCTGGATCCAAAGGTTTTGCCAACTTTTCCCATTAAAAAAGTTATATTTTTGTTAACATATGAATGTTTTCTATGTTGATTACATAAAAAACAGTCTTTATCATAGTACAGCTGTTTTACATAAATAAATCAGTCAATAACTTTTCATCAGGATGAGTATGATACATTACTTTTATTCTACACAAAATAAAACCACAACCATTATCTTCCATTCATGCAAAACTTAAGTGCAACATCTTACATTTATGCCACACAATCGCAAGTCCGGGTGAGCCTTGTTGTAAATTTCTTTGTGTTGTTTATTTAAGAAAATAAAAAGATTGTCCCATTTCTTTTGTGACTTTGCTTACACCCATGTAAGGAGAAATGGGACGCGTACTCCCTAAATTTTTAACCAGCCAATAAGAGCAAGGATTCGGCAACGAAATTTCGAGCAGGACCGAAATGGTTCGTTTCGGCCAGAATAGTCTTTGAGAGAACAGTTTACAACTGACAGCGACGTCGTTTTGCATCGTTTAGTTTGTTTCGGCTTTTGTGTGACTACCCCTTTACGCTCCTCGGCTAGTGTAATTTCCTTCTACAATAAAATTGAAAGAAACTACACACATTTTCTTCTCTTTAGTAATAATTTAGATCGTGCTAAGTGAAGGCCGGCAAATTCTATTACAGTATTCGAAATCATCACGCCTTATCTCACGTTTTACTAAAACGGCAACCCAGTTTAAAAAAATGAGTGATGAGTCGTGATGATTTTCAAGCTAATACAGGGAATGCAAATCAAAGCTTTTTTCAAAAATGTCTGAATATGACTCCAGACAAATTCCAATAGATTTTACGTGTATCAAACGAGTTTTAATACATTTTGATTAATTTTGCCCATCGCGTGTTTTGCTGTTTGTTGAAATACTACACACTTAAAATGAGAAAAACGTAATTGTAAAAGACAGTAAAATGCATCTGGTAAGCCATTGGGAGCAGTTTTAGGAGAATTTGGCAAGATTTTAGCCTTCACACAATTTTTTACTTAACTAAAAACTATCAACAATTCATCTATGAGTGTTTTAGAATAATTTTATGTTATTTAGAAGTGGAATAACCATGCCTTTACTAAACCCGGCGCGCATCCTGTCATAAAATCAATAAGGTCTGATCCGCCTGTAGAATTTTATTCCTTTGATCCTTAACGACCAATTTTCCAGCATTGGATAAGGTGTGTCAAAATCCCTAACGATGATACGAGTGGAATAATTCATATTCATTTAGCAATTACTATTTCCAGCGGTGCTGGGTTGCTTGTCACATAGTTATTGAGATTCGAAGTTGTCGTTCCATGATTATATTGTTGGCCTAGTGACAGACAACTCACACTTGACAAGACACTATAATAGCAAGTGCACTTCTTTTTCTTAGTCAATCTATACCGAGATACTGAACAGACTACACCTAATATAGCATTATACCTTTACTTACTGTTAACGACAACCGGGAATATGTAATTCTATAGTATAATCCTACTAATCTAATATTAGCACTTACCCTGGTTATAAAGAGGGAAGTGTTAAGGAGTAAAGAGTGAGATAGCTAGTGGTGAGCTAGAAGAAGATAGCTTCCAAGAAAGACAGACGCTTGGCCACATGAAACCACTACTATTGTAGAAAAGGACATTAACTATACGCAGTAGTGGCCCTTCAAGCCACACAGACACTTGCCAGAGAGAGAGAGACATAGATTCGTCAAACTACATTCATTACAAGGACAAAGGATATCACTAGGTCGTGATCTACACATAATACAAAAGGGACGACCATTAGTTAAATAGGAACTGAACATTTGAGTTATATTCCTACCAACCTTACAGGACTATTAATGTGCTACAAATGCAAATGAAAAGTTCAAAATCCTTTGGAGAATTTTCCCTTAAAGTTTATTTTTCAGCGACAGATTTGTATCACCTTTTGTACCACTGTGTAAGACCCATAGATTTTTAATACAATCATATCTGGTATAGCTGAACTAATAAAAGATTAGGTATTAGACAGGGCAATTACGCAGGAAAATGCCATTTTGGATTATGAGAAACTAGATCACATGTGCAAAACTTTCGAGCACAGACACTACAGCAATGCAAAAGCTGGTGACACCCATGAAAGTGTCGCATGCAACTGCTCTCTGGTTATTTTTGTTTTTGCACCTCAAATGTTTGCTGAGCAGCCAGCTTCTCCAAATGGAAGCTCGGCTCTTGTTAATATATCTATGCCTCCAACCGAACAGTTTGTGGAAGTGACTAGTTAGCAGCTCGAATTGGAGTTTGGTGAAATGGTAAGCAAGCCAGCACTAGCCGCTACACAGATAAGCATTCATCAAAGCCCTTCATTAGAGCAGACAAATATTTTAGTTGTGAAATTGACAACCTCCTAGTGTCAATTGATCAGTATCAACAGTTAGAAGCTATAAAAGAAATGAGCGAAGTCACCCGAAGTGTTGCACAGATAAGTATTGATCAATACCCTTTGAGTTCCTGGGCTGTGAATCCTAAGATGAATGACTAGAACATCCTACAAAAAGACATTTACTAGGAGGCCCAGAATATACTTTGCTATTCCAAGCTTGCCTATTTTAGCATGCATTTGTACTGATTTTTGATAATTTTGCATGACCTCCACGCAAGTTATGAAGTAAAAACTCTAGTAAACTTGGAGGCAGCACACTGCAGCCACCCAGGTAGTGGAACTTGCGTGCAATTTCAATTGCGACAGGCAAGAGAGAATAAAGTCGAGGAAGATGAAGGTTATTGCTCAGATCTAGATAGTAAATAACCCAATACTAATACATCCTCAGACATTGTTTTTTTGTGTGTGCGTGTGTGTATTTTTCAGAAGTTGTTTTTCACTTTAAATTAGACAACTGCTGGATTTCAATAATGACAAAAGAGCCACAGTTCATTATGACTCACTGCTACTGGCCTGACTTATAGAAGTGGAGATATGGCTAGCAAGCCTGTTGTTGCATAATATTGTAGCCCAGATATGTGCACAATTATTTAGCAACTAGCAACTGGTTCCTACGGTTTTCATTAAACCCCACATAGGCATTCACGCAATATGCATTACACTAATGAGTAGGCTGCCATGTTTTCTGTTAAACAATTGCATACATACTCTTATCATTTGATGCTTAGGAAACTATCGTGATGTGAAGATAATACAAACTAGTGAAGCTAGGCTGAGGCAAAACTGATGCTTCATATTAATACAAGATATAGCTTATTACCCGAATAAAGGCGAGAATAGCACATCCCTTTTAAGCAATACTCCATTTAAGTGGTTAGCTAACGATATGCAGTCCTTCCACATAGAATTAGGCCAAATCAACACACCCATGCTCTCACACATACATAAATCTCACTCGAGAATAGCTAATGAGGTACTAATTGCTCACACCAAATTTGCCTTTGAAACAAAATTAACTGGGCTGGAGTGAGGCAGCTTGCTTGGCAAAGCAGTGAGATATCTATTTTGTTTGTTGTTTGAGAGTTTGGAACAGTATGCTCGCTTTCTAAGCACAAATCTAATAGCATTCAACAACAGAATTAGCCGAATAAGGCTGTTGAATGGCATGGTGCTTTGTGAGGGAAGTCTAATGGCTAGGCCTCCTTTTTTTCCCCCTTGTTTTTCGTAAAAAAAATTATGTACTGACAGATAATGTTATGACATATGGTTTCTTTTTACATTACCATACAGTGTGCATGCAAGAGATGTTTGATCGTATAAAGTGAAAAATATCTCAAGACACTTTTTTTAATGTAGTACTAAATTTTTAATGAGAAGTTGGCCAAACTCTAAACTCTGTACAAGTCACTGATGAACTAATTGACTTTACTCTCGCATTACACAGGATTGACACATATCAGCTTGGAACTAGTTCAGAGACCGACCACTTGGCGCTGCTGCATTCATGAGAAAATTGTCGCAAGCGAATGTTTGCAAGTGAGAGCGCAAAGATGGTTACGAGAAAGCTGTTACTAACTCACTGTGTACCTGTTGCATGTGGAATGTTGACAAGTATTACACCAATTAGCCATCATTGGCTATATATCTATATTTATGAGCATCTTATGGATAACTTCATCATTATTAAATTTCAGATTTCAAATGCAAATGAGATTTTTGCAGGTGGCTCCGAAGATGTTATTCAAAACTGAAACCTTTGTAGAGTGCCTTTATTTCATGGCGTCGAACTATATTTGCAGCTATTACCGAAGCATCGGTTGGTTTTCGCTGGCGGCTCAATGACTGAACCGATTTTTTTTTCAATAACTAAGATGTCCGTACATAAGGCAAAAAACTTGAATAAAATGCATATGCAGTATATACATCAGCAAAGTTTATATGACTAGGTGTATTTTAAATACAACCTACACATCGTATGCTTCTTACGCAAAGTTAATATTTTCGAAATTCACATGTGTTCTTTCCTTGCGCATTGAGTTTTTATTTATGTTCCTCTAAAAAGGGTAGAGCTGCATATTTATAGTCCGCTAAGGATAGAGCTGTGTATGTATGTTCCCCTAAAAAGGGTAGAGCTGCATATTTACATTCCCCTAAAGGTAGACCTGCATATGTATGTTCTACTGAACATGGTCGAAGAGTTTATTTACTTAAAGGACCAAGTGATTCATACATGTATATACTCCCTCTGAAGGTTGAGCAAGCTATGGACTCTCTCTTTAAGGATTGATACGTTTCGTTTCGGTTTTCGTATATTCAATTATCATGCTTGGTGTTGCGGCTGGCACAGGTAGGCTTACTTCATAAAGGCATTGCTGGTCATTGCATCAAATAGGCACGCTTTCAGAAGTATTTATAGATAGTTCTTAGGTGATTTTCACAAGGATAAAGGTAATTACAAAAGGGATACTGGAAGGAATGACCGAAAGGCAGGAATGTCCAAGGCGCTAGTTACTGCGTTGCTCTACATTTATATATACAAATGCATTATATTTTATGCTGCAATGCTGACTGACTCACTACACAGCCAGCTGCACAAAAGCTCAAGCCCTAGCAATACCCGCCCAGCCACTTAATGTGTAACAAGTAGACCTTTTAATGAAATGAAAATTAAGCTGAAATCACATGATAAACACTGACATGACACAATAACTGCCAACTCATTTTAGCTTTTTTGAATCACCACTTTTGTCTTTGCAAATAGCCTTTGTACATTGAGCATTCTCTGTGCTTCGACTGGTCATACAGGCAGTAGTTGTATTCATGGAAATTCTTGGAAGAGAATATAATTTCAGGGATGGTGGAAGGT
The DNA here is from genome assembly GCF_963576615.1 of Watersipora subatra. NCBI lineage: Eukaryota > Metazoa > Bryozoa > Gymnolaemata > Cheilostomatida > Watersiporidae > Watersipora > Watersipora subatra. The sequence continues at coordinate 16,142,820 of NC_088717.1, forward strand.
AGGTATGACCGTGTGCTGAGACTTGCTACACATTAGACATTTAACACAGCACCGCTGTTGCATAAGCGTAAGCAAACAAGGAATGGTTATTGTTTTGAGTACACATATATGCTAATAAATTTTTATCCTCATTTCATCGAGATAGTAGGTACTTAGCTTGTACAACATGCCTTTGTCTTATAACAATTGTTCTTTGTTCTTTGACTTATGTATGCTATCACTGAGCATGCAGCTAGTGTGAAATGCTGTGCTCATGCATTTCTGATGAATGTTCCAGGCAAATTCCTAAGCTATGTTTAGCTATCAATTCTTTACTTCAACCTAATTAATTGCTTGCTAGGCAGGCAGTTATCTGACTGCGCAGAACAACCTGCATCTCTAATTACACGTGTCTTATTAGTAGTAAGGATTTTTCTGCACTGCCTAGTATCGCATAAATCATAGTTGCAGAAAGCCCACTGGCAAAGGCTACAAAGTTTTATTACAAGTCCTTAGGCATGCAGAACCTAAGATTCTGCACACAGTTTTCATATTTTTCCTATTGTCACTCAGCCTATGTTACAAAATTTTATAAAAAAAATTCTATTACTATATTTAAGTGTTAATAGCAGTTGTATTATTTCCAGCCCTTGTAGTGATTTCCCAGGAGTAAAACCTTTTGGTTGTGCAATGGATGATATGAGTAGAATGATTCATATCCATTTAGCCGTTACTATTTCTAACGGTACCGGGTTGCTTGTCACATAATTATTGAGATTTGGAGTTGCCATTTCATGATTATATTGTTGGTCTAGTGACAGACAACTCATACTTGACAAGACAGTATAATAGCAAGTGCATTTCCTTTTCTTAGTCAATCTATACCGAGATACTGAACCGACTACACATAAGATAGCATTATACTTTTACTTACTGTTAACGACAACCAGGAATATGTAATTCTATAGTATACTAATCTAATATTACCACTTACCCTAGTTATATAGAAGGAAGTGTTAAGGATTGAAGAGTGTGATAGCTAGTGGTGAGCTAGGAGAAGACAGCTTTCAAGAAAGACAGACGCTTGGCCACATAAAACCACTACTATTGTAGAAAAGAACATTAACTATATGCAGTAGTGATCCTCCAAGCCAAACAAACACTTGCCACAGAGAGAGACATAGATTCGTCAAACTATATCCATGAGAAGGACAAGGGATATCGCTTGGTCGTGCTCTACACATAATACAAAAGGTATGACCATTAGCTAAATAGGAACTGAACATTTGAGTTATATCAACAGCAGAATTCTGGTATTAACATGGCTTTGTTTACGAAAGTAGTTTCTAAGTAAAAGCTTAAACCAATCAGATTATTTCATGCACAGGATATTTGACCAGAAATGCCTCATCCATTTGTAACAGTTTTTAAATATTTTTGTATCCTTCAAATTGATAACAAATTTTATCAGAATAGTATCACGGAAAAATTGATACGACTCGTTTGTTGGTAGGTCATAAACGATTTTGATGCAAATAAAGAATTTTGTGATACTAACTATAATTTTTCACTACATTTTGAATCAAGAATTGATAATGAACATGTGTTCAACGTTCTTTTTAGTTTTTAAAATCATACAAATTTTTTATAGTTTTGGCCTGAATAATGGTGATGCACTGTTTATTTTTTTGTTTGATGACATCTGCTGTGGGTTGCTTGGCCTTTTTACTAATTTTTCACCAAATATTGTTGTATTATGAGCATATTTTGTCATATTTATAAAAAGTTTAATAACTTAAGATTGTTGGACATAATGCTTAGGGTTACTGACACCACTGTCAAAAAACGACCAGGGTTCTAAGAATTAATAAATTGGGCAGAAGCGCTGTTACCTGCATGTTGTTATATGTGGTATTCAAACAACTTACTCACTTGAACACTGCACTAACATCAGTGATTAGTAGCTATCATGTCCCACTTAATCTAGACTATGCGCTTATGATTAACATCTCAGAAAGCAATATGCCTTATTATGGTTGTCAAGCGTTGCGAGTTCAATATATATGTAGGACTTGACCCAGATCTTTAGTGCAAGTCTAATTATGCTACTTTTTAGATCTCTACGTAGCAATAGAAATGCTCTCTATTCTCTTAAACCCAAACTTTATTACATAATTAGCAAAATTCTAAAATAAAGCAAAGCAATAATGGGTAATAAAAGCTAAGTAATAAAATATATCTTACGCCAACAGCTAGCTGTGTTTGTCCCTAAGCTCTGTCTTGTAAGTCTACAACTCATCACTGTCAAAAGAGAGGATGAACTAGTATAAGTGTTCTTTTTATAGGCATTTGCTTAGCCTTAGAGTGGATGTATAAGCGTTAAGGGTTGTGTCTTTAGGTTACTGTGGTTGGTCATTGAGGGAGCACTGTCTTCTAGTACCTCAATGGAAATTCACCAGATTAATGAGATGGTATATTCAAATTATTTTGTCAATGTCTGGTGTTAGCTGTACGGAGAAAAGATTTCAGCTTCTCTTGGTGGTTGATTCTTCTCAGTTTAGAGTTCTTAATTAGCTTGTTGTTGCATTTGAATTATTAGACTTTGGTCGCCTTCAGGGGTCTTGTTGCTGAGGTAGCTTGCTATCTGTACATCTCGTTGTGTGTATTGTGTGTCCAACTTTTGTGCTTAATCCATTCTTTGATGGTGTCTTTATATTTCCAAGCAACAGCATAATGTATGTAAATCCAGTAATCTGTTCCATCCCGTTTCGGTATCGAGTTTTAGTAAAATGTCAATATAACAGTGTTAAACATTTAAAAATCCAATCAACATTTATAGTTAATGTCATATTTTAAATGAGTACTCCAATTGTTGATATGTCTATTAGGCCTATTTGTTCGTTTTTATGTAATTGTGTTTAAAAATTTTATAAATATTAAACAGCCATAGTGAGATATTGTTTCATGTTTCAAATGTAATTTGTGCTTATGAGTACAATTACTTCTGTTCAACTGTTACAAAAAAGTTAGTGCTAAAAAGTGAAGTTAAGTGATTTATTAAATTTCAATTATAATCTCAATGCAATTTTGATATGCATGTTTCAAATTAACCAAAACACATGCTCAAGATACGTGTAGATTAAATTGAAATAAAAAAGCAAATATAAAACACAGATTGGATCGGTGAAATTTATTTAAACTAGTTGCTATTATATGTCATAAATGCCCACCAAGGTTGGCCCCCTAAATTTTTAACACGCCAAATCTGGCCCTCTGTGCAAAAAGTTCGAACACCCTGCTTTAAATGGTTTAAACACAGTTGGAGTTGCTTTCTAGAGTCTGAAATACTATTTTAGATGTATCAGCAGTCACCTACAAATTATTACTTAATTATAGTGTCTAGCAACAGTTAAAGAATCATGCCAAAATCCAACCCTCTCTAGTATGAGAACACTGCCTTACTTTATTTAGTGAACAAGATAAGACAGTAATTTACAATAAGAGGCCTTACAAGAGACACACAAATTAAATTAGAATTTAAAGATTGGCTTAAATTGCTTCGTTATTCAAAGTTGTTATCAGGATAATAAAACAACCAACAATAAAAAATAACAAAGTTTCATTACTCAAGAACGAACACACCTTGTTTTTACGCAGTGAGAAACTTAAAAGGAATATTTACAAATAACCAATGTAATAGCTACTTTTTTACCAGCCGATGGTTGGAGCATTTCCTTATCTTGAATCATAAACATCTTATGCCTGCAGTGTCAATGACCTAGATGTCTAACTTTTCAAAATACAAGTTCTCTTATTCTGTATGGTCATGTTTTATAGAAATGAAAACTAAAATAGTTTATACTTATGTTGAATACTTCAAAGTAGTTTTACTTGATACTTCCAATTTGTCTTATAGTAGTCTATGATGATATCCATGACAATCGATGAATGTCCCAGCCATCCAATAAGATGCCAGCAATGTTTTTATGGCAAAAAACAAGCATATGATGAATACCTTAGTTAACCGAATTTAGTTTTGCAGCCTTCAAACGTACACTTCAAGATAGCTGTTAAATCACTATCTGTCAAGACCTCAGCTACTGGACAAGATCAACACTAATGGGCTGTTTTCTCAAATGGAGACATTAAAGGACAACACTTCAAGTTCTGGTTTTTATTATCCTGATACTAACAGCACATGGAAACCTTATACCGAAAGTGAAGGTCACACTGTGGTTAATCTAGTGATAGCTTCTGTATATTTAACAGAGGCTTGCTTAGGATTATTAGTCAACTGTGCTTTTGTGTGTGCGGTGATTCGAGGTAAACACACAAGCAAGCAAGTACACATTCAGCTGATCAATGTTGCTATAGCGGACATTATCTATGGTGGCGCTTTTTCTGGGCAAGCAATAGTAAGCCTGGAGTTAATACAACACTCATATTTTTCAAGAGGTTATTATACTGGTGTGGTGGTAACATTAGTATACATTATTTTCTCACATTGCTGCTCTTTTTGGGGTGCTGCAATCAGCGTTGAGAGATTCATAGCTGTTTTCTACCCTCTAAAGATGCGGACCTATACTAAAAGAAAAAAATTAGCTGCTGCTGTAGTGGTTTGGGCAACTAGCATCTTAGCAGGCTTTTTATGCATTTCCTCTGTTATGGTGTACTTGTATTGCCAATTATCGACTACTCTGTTATCCGTAGCGATTACTGTGCTCATGTACTTGTCCATAGCCTTTAAATTATGCTATCGTAAGCGGATTGGAGAAACTCATCAACCTGACTCACAAAAGCGCAACAAGCAGGTAAATAAATTTAAAACAACTTTTGTATTGGCAGGTCTAATTCTTCATCAACCGATTTAAGGTAGTGGAAAATTTTATCAATAAGGTTTTCCAGTAGTGGCCTACCATAAGTCAAGATGAGAACTAAAAAAGCAACCACTTTTGTTACTGTTTTTTCATTTTCCTTTAGTCCAATCTTTAGTGAAAGGTTTAATGCATAAACTCACCGTTTATAAACTCATTTTAGTTAAAGTTGTTCTATTATTTTAGATTCAAGTAAATTAGTTAATCGCTGTCATCGTCAGACTGGTTAACTTAAGATTCTTTATTATTTCACAATATTCAAACTAGTGAACTCACTTTAATCTTTAAACTCACCTTAATCGACTCAACTCAACTAGATGGGTCTCTTTTTAACTAGTCTAAACTAACATAGATAAGATTAAACAATCGGTTTGAACTATGCTGTATTCACTAATTTTAATGCACTTTTTAGACATTCAAAAGTATTAATTTGCATGTAATACTGCCAATATACATAATTTTAGTAAAACTGTCACTATTCGTATCAACATTGAAAGTTTTTTATTTTGGTAATAATTAATAACCTTATGAAACGATGTGAATCTGTTGAATTTGAAACAGCGTGTATAAAAATTATTACAACCGATGCAACCATATTTCTATATCATACATGTATATATATATTGGCAATGTTTTTTTATTTTGATATGCGCATACGATACAGATAATTAATAAAAAGGCACACAGGTAATCAAGTATTTGACTATCAATAAGGGATTGATTTCAAACTCTTTTCTAACAAATCAAAACTTGAGTTAGTTTCCTTTGAGGGTTTTAGATATCTTAATAAGTAATCTTGTCTCTCGACCTTCAAAGAAGCCAGGCATTTATTGTTAGGTCTCAAGGGTTCGTAATGTCGATTAAATAAAAGCGAAAACATGTTTTGAGCAATACATTGATTGCACGCTTGATGTATTTTTGACTTATGATATTTTATATGTTTACAGCAATGCTAGGCATATGCAAAATAGAAAAGTTAATAGTAAAATAAAAAATATATTTAAAAGAATATGTGAAATTCAAATAAACCTATGGCATGCACTGCTCACTACTATCATCACTTTTGCCTTTAAACCTACTCATTTTCAGTGCCACACCCTTTTTATGTCTCTAATATAAAGAAACAGAAAACATATATCATATCCTTCTTTGTGAATGTGTTTATGTAAATCACTTTAATGTATATTTACAATGAATATTGTACATAATGTGTGGTATTTATTGAAAATTTGTGATTTGTGGAGTAAAGAATTAAAGGTTGACTTGCAACAAAATTCACATTACAGTTGTTTAGTATCAAAAGATTCACCATGTCTTACTCTGTTGTGTTGTAGGTGCAAAATATATGGGAATGTGATTACAAGCTCTTAAAAGCTCAAAGATGAACAGTTAATAGCCGCCACCACGAAACCGCTGTCGATTTATTTCTTTGACTTAATTAATCCATTTAGTTATTTTCTTGTCATGTGATGTATTCACGTGAATTTAAGGCCAATAAATAGCTCTATATAAAACTTCTCGTAGCACTAATTTATGACAAACACTTTGGGTTATACCGGAGAGCCCGTATCAAATATACATGTTCGCTACTTTACAATCTTGTTTCGGCTTGGTCTAATCGTCTAGTCGTAATCTGATCATGTGACAAATATTTCCTACCAAGCGTTGCAAACAATTTCTGTGGCATTTTTTGACTATCACAGGTGACCAACAGGCTTGTCATGTTTATTAGATAGTTATATGTACTCTTTCCAGGTAAGGTTAAAAAATCAAACACATTTTCACGGTAGGTTATAAGGTATCAGTACTAAAAGTGACATCATTACGACGATGATAAAATAGACGCATAAGAACAATATACACAGTTTTATTGAATGCATGAATTAAATTTGTGTAAAAATTTTGGCAAGTGAGGTGGCATGAAAGTGTAAACAGATGCTATCTTGTTCAATTCTGTACCATTTGAGCCGTTTTGGAAAAAGATTCTAATCTCTGGCAGTTTCATGATGGCGGCGATTAACTGTTTGTTTTGAGCTTTTAAGAGCTTGTAATCACATCCCACATATTTTGCACTTACAACACAGCAGAGTAAAACATGGTGAACCCTTTGATACCAAATAACTTTAATGTAAATTTTGTTGCAAGTCAACCTTCAAATAAATCGAAGAGCATTTTGTGGGTGCATTTGATCTAAAATGTGACAAATTTTTTAAAACATAAAACATGCAACTAAACATGTTACCATGTTTGTAAATATTTAACTTGTCTGTTCTGCTGCCAACAACCAGTTATATAATTATGTTTTTGCCAGTTTTAGACATGTTTTAATTAGAAACATTGCGGGGAAAATGCCTTCAAATATTTAAAAGTGGTTTTGCTTGCTTTCACAGGCTAATTGACCATAATAATGTAGACAGGAGATGCTAGTGATAGAATGTAGTGATTATGTAATACAACAACAGGTGTTCAGATTTTGTTTAAATATCAACTCACAGATGGACATTGTATTGGAACGGGTCATAATCTAACAACTGTTTAAAGTTTTTATACCCTATTAGCCCTTTAGCGGCCGCGGGTTTACGGCTGGAAATTCCCCAGCGCACCAGAGCATTTACTATGGCGATTTGAGCCCTCGACACCACTGCGTAAAGACTGCATCAATTTTTATCAAAATTGAGGTAGAAACATAAATTAACATGCATAGGAATGCTGAGAAATTTTTTTACAAGCTGATACTTTTTTATGTAGCTAGCTTGCATTTGCTTTCCTGCAAAAGTCTCAATTAGTTGAGGTTACGAGTTTTTCATTTTTGTACGTCCTTTTCAATTGTTATTTATATTGACTAAAAGCAATTGGCAATGTTGTATAAATAATACTTACATGGATTCATATGTTCACAAACACTTGCAAAAAAAATTAGTCGTCCAAGAGCATTGAAAGCGGAGTTATGAGCTCCGATGTATAGCGGGAGCGCCACTGGAAATGCTCGAGACACCTTGTCCATAAGCAGCGCAAGACAGTCACTCGACAAGGTTGTTCCAACTTTCGTGCAAATTGGCACAAAACTGCAAATAAATATGCATCTGGAAGCTGAGATATTTTCCTGCAGAATGAGATTTTTTTCCTCCACACAGCTTGCAAAAACTTTGCAGCTATACATTTATATTTACACAGTTACAATTTTTTGCTCTGAATTTTTATGCATTTCTTGAGACTATAGATTTATGGAAAAATTTTGCATATAAAGTCATTGCACCGGTTCATGCGGGCTGCAGCAAAAGATTAACTGGTTGTGTGCAAGAAGAATTAAGTGGTGAGCCTATATTCACACATTTGGTGAAGCAGCAAAAGACAGGAAGCAACATTTATTATGAGCAGAAACAGCAAATCATGGACTGCTAGATTGCAAAACAATATGAGAACTGAACTCTTTGATTAGACTGCTGCTCTGAAGATGGCAGTGTGCATCAAATACAGCACACCAATGCACAACTAATACAATAGATTGGCAAATGTATGTACAAAAGCTAGCAATACAAAGCAGTGAAGCATTTGCAGAAACTAAATAAAATACCATTTGTAAATAAATTTAGTTAGCATGGTAAGGATCAAAACATGACTCGCACAAAGATATTCCACAAGTGACTCCGCTGCCAGTGCATTCAGCTTGCTCATCGACGATGTATACAGGCAACTGGTGCACATAGCCAGAGACAGCAACGGAAAGCAAATAACTTAATTCCAAATTTAGATCTGTTAGATGGAATATACTGTCTGAAGTTGAGCCATCCTTTCCATGCCAGCAAGCTTTCATCTACAGATATAAATTTGTCAGATAGAAAAACAGGATAGAACCAGTGGCTTCTCATGGCAAAAACATTTTCTAACTTGAACAATATATTGCCAGCAGGTTCTTTAAAATTGTCAATAAAGTGTAAACTTGCTTCTAATTTTCTTACAATTTTTAAATTGATTAAAAATCAGCGTAGATAATAAAAGAATGTGGACCCGTAAGGCAACAGAGAAGGCGTTTTAAAAATACCTATATGCAAAACTAAACAAACAACTCGCCAAATGTTTATCATCAACAGGCTCCGTAGCATCGCAATGTTTTTGAAGGCCATATTTATTCGTTTCGATAAATATAATATTTATAATGGCCGATGTTTAAAAAGCTTTGAATTATAAAAAACACTTACCTGTTTAAGAATGCAAACTTATACTTCTGCCAGGCTGTCAGCAAAATGTCATTCTTTTGGTTTTAAATCAGCTCCTCTTTGATATCCGTCATTATTCGCCGTTTCAACACTGGCCGTTTCAGTCTCGCTTTTGCAATCCAATTTATTCTGTTGATTTTCTTTTTTACTTTCATCATCTTCCTCTCATTTTTCTGGTTTAAAATTCTCTTCTTCACTTTTAAACCAGTCGGTATCTTCCTATAAACGAATTTTTTAGAAGCGTTTCAAATTTCGCGTCCGTTCATGATGATCAGCTTTCCATAAAGAACGTTCAACTTCTAACAACGTGTTCTTTTTACACATGCATAAAGAGAATAATTATAGTGTTAAAAAAGTAGTATGATATCTTTTAAAATTTCTCAAAATATTAATTAAAAATCTTAGTGCCGTTTTTAAAATAAGTAAATGAATTTAAAAAATACCTATCGAAGGCTCAAATCTGACGGGCAATTACGGGTTTGGTACTCTGAGACTGCGCTCTCAGCCCGTCAGATTACGGGAACGGTGTGCAAAAGATTAGGTTTGTTTGCAGTGGAAGCGCATTTAGTGGGTTTTATTAATCTAAATATGTGACAGGCATAAAAGTTGAAGCATGAAGCTGAACAAATAAACTATTCGTGGCGAAAACTAACTTGACAGTCTTGCGGCTTAAAACAGGTTTACAGATTATATCTTCATCCGCTCTAAATATATTTCATTAAAAAACTTAGGATAACGACTTGTTGAATGTATAAAAATTTGTTTTTGCTTTCGCAGCGCAGTATATTATGATTGTGTAGACAGGTAATACTAGTGATGGAATATAATGATTAAGTGACACTAATACAAATGTTAACATCTGCTAGATTATCAAATTATAAGCATATTTAATCAAGTTAGATCGTAGCAGCTATTTGAAGTATTATAGACACTAGTAAAGTTGTTGATACCTGCATCATAAGTTTGAGAATTCTTAACAACATCTAGCTTGAATAGATAAAAATAGCTCAATAGAACGGAAATTATTCTCAATGGATTGCTCATGTTTTTCTTTAGCAGCTCAGTAAATGTACATAAATAGTTTTATTGAAGTATAAATGAGAGTGAAATTTATAAAATCTAAGTTGACACTTTATATAATTTGAGTAAATATACTTAAACGCTAAAATTGCTGTTCTATTTGATTTAAACTTGGTATTTGTGTACTTATTATTTTTTGCATTCAAGTTCGTTATACTACATTGCACTTCATTATCACTTAGAGAAAAGTTGTCTTATCCTTACTATAAGTATTTGGTGTGTTTTTGTACAGATTAATAAGAGACAAATCACTGCTGTTAGATAGGAAGAAACAACTAGAGCATCATTCGAATAAAAAATTTAGTAAATTTCTGTTTTATTTCAAATATAATCATGCTAAGTTTGTTTTCTGAATACTCACTAACAAGATGGTTTGCTTGTAGATTATATTGATGTTGGCTGTTGATGCTGCGTTTAACACCTTGACAACTCTGCCAATGTTATTCGCTATGGCTTCTTACATACATGTATATGAATTAATGAACATCCGATTTGCATCTGACTTTGCGGAAAAGGTTGTGATCTACGGCATATCACTTGTTAACAGTTTTACCACACCGATATTCTATTGTATATTCAACCAGGCTGTGAGGGTGAGTGTATCAATGGCATAACTAAATTTATCTACCTTGAGCAAGCGTAATTTAGTCATAGCAAATAGTCATATTTAGAAGTACTTGAAGTTTTAGAATTTATGTGCTTGTCAGAACTTTGTCTTACATTTATCCTAACCTTTTGAAATTTAATGAAAAATAAACTAAGAGTTTTACATAAAATTAAAATCAACCCAAATGGAACTTTACCTTGTGGTGCATGTTAGCTGATAATGAAGTAGGAAAATGACCACTGAACTTACATGTCAACAGTATGTAAGACCAACACAAATATTTTAGTTTTCGAGCTAAAAATACCAATAAATTTGCCATTTTAACCTTTGGAACTTAATACTTAAATAGGAAAGATTCTACTTTAACATTTAATTTGTGAAAAAAGTTAGATAATGAAAGTTGAGAGGTTTTATGCATTTCTAAAAGTGATTAGCGACAAGCAAAGTATGAATCAAAAGCACTAATGCAAGAGTGCTTCAAATTTATTGTACATGTAGATGATGGCACTGCCAGTTAAAATCAGACACTTTCCACAGCTGATTTACTTGATATTACACTAGCTAGTATACTTCTTTCATGCAGCTATTAAAGTAAATTGTCATACAAGTCTGAGGTCATATTTTGACACCATTTTTTGAGATGAGATCGTAAGCTTTCCAACTTTTTACCATTATATTCAAAAAGACGCTGTAGGTTATAGTTGTTATAAGTGTTAGGTTATAGCAACTATTTTTGTAGATTCGGTCACTAGATAGAAGCATTACCATTATATATTTAGTAGTTGCTTACACTCTACTAAATATTTGCAGGCTGACTTTAAGATGCTGTTCAACAGTATGTGCAAGAAAAGTGGAGTATAAAAATGAGCCCCTCTATGAGATTTTAACTAACCCAGTGTAGAACACAACAAGCTTCAAACAAAACACTGAATACTTCAATAACTTATCTACTACTTGCAGGGAAAAATCTAAATCATATACATGTACATTAAAATTTGTTAGAAATGTTGAGCAGTATTATATAGAGCAATGACCTGTGGAATAATCTTTTCCTGCAAAAACTTATGTAAAACTTTAATTTTAGTTGTTTTAGAACATTTTAGTTTATAAATCTATCAGAATGATACATATTCTATATTATATCATATTCTATATTATAGGATACACAAACTATATCGATAAAGAGAATATTATAGTATTTATCAAATGTTTGTTTTCATCAGTTATTAACTTCTTTGGTGCAGCGAACTTAGCAATAAAATTCTAATATTTCTTTTTCTTCGATTGGTAAGAAACACTTGAAGCTAAAATTACAATGTATTTGTCTGCAGAAAAAACACATAATTATTGAGAAGAAAGTTGTTATAATCAGGTATTTGTATGATGCTCTCTTCTGTGCTAAATAAAGGGTGTCCCTCTTTTTAACACTGAATAATATAACTCCTTATGATATAGTTGATCATTAAGTTACACTTTCATGATATGCACCTTGTAATAATTTCATAAAAAAAATATTGGAATTGTTGATCTTGTTAAATAGCAAACAGACACACGTTCAAATGTGGCCTCTTTGTTTAATCTCTGATAGCAAAGTAATCAGTGCAATATGGTACTTTGGTTGGCATGTGTAATTACATACATCACATGAGAATGATCTGAAATGATCTATCACTTACTATTAGTGTCACTCTAAATGTTAAAGTACATACAAACAGAGCGGTTGAGCTAACCAAATCATTTTGTCAATCTTATTAGCAGTAAAACAATATGTCACCCCTTTAGGCTGCAAATTCTGCCATCAAACAATATTACAACGTTTGCTAAATTGGTTGATTGTGCCTACTTGTATTTTGTAAACTGTATATCTATTTTTGAATAGAGAAAATTGTATACGACAAACTATGCATAAAACGCAGCTATGCCTTACATTAGAGACACGATATTTAGTTATCCAAAGTCATGAGGCTGTACTTTCTCAATGGGCTATTTTCTCATATTTGATGTTTCACAACATGCCTCAACACCAGCTGAAAAAGGTACTTGGGAGAAAATAAAACTAGTCGCTACTAACTGCAAGGATTGAAGCCTAAAACCCCTGTTCTAAAAAGTCAACGTTTGAAAAGTATTGACTCCTTCAGAAGATGGAAAGAGTCAGATGATGTTAATATGATTGCCTCGACAGTAAAAATCAACTTGTTAGAGAGTGTACAAAGAGGGTGATAAAGAAAGAGTAAAACACATTTTGAGGTTTAACTGCATCGATAAATAAATTTACGGTTCATGTGTTCGTTTTGCTAAGATTAGTTTGGTTAATTTAGATTCAAGTGTATTTGCTGATGACCACCGACATCAAAATACTCAGGGATCAATATATGTATGTATTAAAAAATATTATTGCAGGGTCATAGAAATAATAATTGGAAATTTTAAAACTGTCTGAGATACTATATCACTCATTAAATTAGTAAAAACAGGCAATAAAACAAACTATTCAACTTTAGCTATTAATAGACATACAGATTCTGTATAACCTTGCACATTATCACTTTTAATTTCAAACCAGCCTATTGTCATTACTTCACTTCTGTTTGAATAGTGTAAACCTTTTTTGTTGGTTCTTGTTTATTATTGACTCTATATAAATTACTTTAATACTTGTGTACTATACATCTTTCTGTGAATATGTATTATTATCTGCAGAAATTACTAAAGATTCTTAGTTGGTAGAAGAGAAGATCGCAACATACTTTGTTCTGAAATGTTACAGTTTTAAATTACAAAACATGCAGTAGAATCTAATTATTGCGTATGTAGCCATTTAAAAATTTGCAAAGTTGTTCAGTTCAGATTTTAGTTAGCTTCTTACATTAGTTATCATAAGCCTCACTGTGCAACACTTTTGGAAGTTTAAAATATTTTTTCAAAGAAAAACTTTCTGTTTTTTAAATATGTGATGTAAAAACAAAATATATTTATTGGGGGTTAATTATCTCTTATCTCAGATTTAAAAACAATGTGACCAATCAGTTTAAGACGCTGGATAACATTCTGACTAAGATAATGACCTAAATAAATAAAACTGTGAGACAAATTCCTGCTCTAACAGGAAATATAATTATAAAGGCCTAGACAGATGACACTAGTAATGAAATGTATACTGTGACACTGCAACAGGAGTTTACAATTGTCTAATGACCAAATTACAGGCATGATTGATTAGGTCAGAATACAACAGCTGCTTGAAGTATTATAAAAACCAGGAGGGTTGTTTACATCATCAGTATATGCTAGATAATTCTTATCAACAATCAGCTTGGTTCAAGGGTAGATAAATTGTGGTTGTAAACTTTATTGTTGACATGCTATTAGGCGCAAGGTTTAGAGAAGGTTTTACATAACCATTAAACTCCTATTTTTATTTTAGCTTGTCTTGTTTGTTAGCTTCAAACAGGATCGGATATTGGATCGAGGAAGCCAACTCACCCTATGTGACGAGTTCAAAGTTTTTCACAAGTATTTGACTTTTTCATTAAAAAATAAATAATAATTTGTATAACTACTTGTTATGCGGTGTTTACTAACTATTCTATAGTTCTGTATATTTAATGACATAAAAAGGCATTTGTCTGAAGTGCATGTATTATTTGTTTTAAAGCAAATTTCAATAGTTGTGACACTGATATTTTTGAAAATTCAAATTTTAGCAAAAAAGGAAGTGTGATAACATAAATGACATCAGGCTATAAAAACCTCTATATTATGTTTCTATCAGTCTATAAAAAACACATAGTTGTACTATTTAAGATGCATCTGAACAGCTTTTGTATTTTCTTTTTCTGCCATTCAATTGTGTAATGTGAATTTTCAATTGCATATTGTAAACAACCACAAACCAGCATTTTTTTTAATTTTTACTACTTTAACCTTAAAAGTAAATGTTATTAGGATATTCAAGTAAACTGAATAACACACTGGGCTAAATGCTAGCCTGAGCAGGTGTTAAAGTGAAACGCAAAAAATATTAACAAAGATGTTGAAGGTATATTGTTACTTCAAAATGCTCTGTGGACATGTGAGACAGGGTACTGCAGTCAATGATAGAAAGTACAGAAAAAAAGATTAACCGATGATATGGGTTAGTGGATAAAAAGCTAGCTATTCAACCAGAAACATCTGATGGTATAACATTTTCTTCAACAAAGTGGTATTATTGCAACTAAATTCATGTTGTCCTGTTACCATAGATACAGCTATATATAAACACTCATAAGCAGATAGAGTTTATGAGTCGGAATAAATGCTTATGCATTTAAATCTACAAAGTTGCAAGGGGAACTTTGTACCACACTATTTTTTGCCCTTTAACCAATCTGACCATTCATAAGAATTCTCCAAAATATGCTGCTATTGCCCAGGGTCCTGATAGTGTCTATAATATTTCAAAGAGCTGATGTATTCTGGCAATATCAATCATAACTTTAATTTTACAAGTAAACATATTTTAACACCTGCTTCAGCATTAAATTCCTATTACATTATATCATCAGTATTACCTGTCTACCCAAGTACAACTATATGTTTGGTGAGAGCAAATAATCCTGTCTCTAGCTTCTTTGTTTTAAGATATAATTGACTCCAAATTGTTAAAAACATCGAGCAGAACTGTCAAATTTCTGTATAAACAGTAAAATCATTCCACAGCCTATTTTGTATATTCAACTTCTATGTTAGCGCAAACATAAAAAAATATTCTCATAAAAATATGCTTCAAATCATTCAAAGTTCTCTTCATTCGATAGTTGATGTTAATAATCAGATATGGGTAAAATCTGACCAGCTGTGATAAATACAGATTATTCTAAGTGAAAAATTAATTTTAATTTCCACTTTAACTATTAGTAAGCCACTACTTGCACACATAACAAAAGAGTTGACTAACAAGTAACAGTGATGCATGAGAAATTAGTGTAGCTTTCTATTCCGGGTTATGTTGTCCAGATAGTAAAATCTAAAAAACTCCAAAACTAAGCACACTGTTATGATCAGGATACTAAACATGAGAGCTCCAGATCTTGTTCTTCTTTGTCTCTATTTGAGCAAGCGCCGATTGGGTGGAGCTTTTAAAAAACAGCTTTCCAAGAAACTAACCCATTTACTGAATGCGTACCATTTATGACAGTAGATGGAACAGTGATTAGTAATTGGGAAAGTAATAAATATATACAGTGTTTCTGCGGCATTATGCTGCCTCATGGTATGTATGTTAGTATGAAGTCCATACCATTGTATTTATGCTAATATGACATTTATATTAAGTTTGGTATGTTAGTTAAGGTCTGTTTCATGTATGTTAGCATGAGGTCCATATGATAGTACATATGTTAGCATGATATCTTTATCATATTAAGTATGTCAGTATGAGGTGTATACCAAAGTGAGTATGCATGAGGTCTACATCATAGCATGTACATGTATGTTAGTGTGAGGTCTGTACTATATTATTTATGTTAGTGTGAGAGCCATATCATAGTATATATGTTAGTATCTGGTTTCCATCGTAATATGTATGGTAGTACGTGCTCGATGAAAAAGTATGCAGGCTAGCAAAAGGTCCATATCATAGTATGTATGCTAGAATGATGTCTATTTATAGTATGTATCTTAGTATATGTAAGTCACATTAATATATATTTGCTATACATCGGTTTCATGGATAGGTAGAATTATCTGCACAATTTGCTAAAGATTTATGGTTGGTGGAAGAAAAGATTGCAAAACAATTTATTCTAAAATGTTACAGTTATAAAATACGAAACATGCAGTAGAATCTCATGATTGTGCATGTAGTAACTAAAGAAAAATTGCAAAGTTGAACAGCTCTGCAGTTTATTACTATACTTAACCGATTGGACTTTGGTTAGCGTATCACATAGCTTATCATAAACCTCATTGTGTAATGACTTTGGGAGTTTAAAATATGCTTTTAAATGAAGGTTTTTAGTTTTGTAAATTGTTAACGTAAAAATAATATGTATTTAGTGTGCACTAGTTTTCTCCTACCTTCACTTTAAGAGCAATGTAGCCTATCAATTTAGGAGACTGGATAACATCCTGACTAGGATAGTGATGTGAATAAATAAACCAGTGACATGGATTGTTGCTTTCACAACACACATATAATTACGTATATAGGCCTAGGCAGGTAACACTAGTAATGGAATGTATAATGATAGTGTGACATTAGGTAAAACAGGTGCTAGCAATTGTTTGATTATCAAATTACAAGCGTGATTGATCAGGTCAGAGTACAACAGCTGCTTGAAGTATTATAAACACTAGCAGGGTTGTTTACACCATCAGCATATGCTAGAGCATTCTTATCAACAATCAGCTTGGTTTAGGTGTAGATAAACTGCAGGTGTAAACTTTATTATTGACATATCCAACATTAGATGCTACGTTTAGAGAAGGCTTCAAAAGATCATAAAAAGTTTTATTCTGACTTTAACTTGTTTAAATATAAGTTTCAATAGTATTGCATTTTTTCTCTAATTCAATTGGGTTTTCATTATTTAATGTAAATTTTCAACTGTGTATTGTAAACCATCACATACATTCATTTTGTTTTAATTCTTACCACCATAACTGAAGAGTAAATGTTATTAAGATGTTTAAGGCAACTGAATAACACTCTGGGCTAAATAGGAGCCTGAGCCAGTGTTAGATTGAAACAGGGAGGATACTAGCAGAGACGCTAAATGTATATCTGAATGCTCATTAGAATTGTGAGACAGGGTGCAGCAGTCAATGATAAAAGGTACAGAAAAAAAGTTAACCAATAATATGGGTTAGTAGATGAAAAGTTTGCCATTCAACCAGGAAAATTTGATGGTAAAATACTTTCTCCAACAAAGCGGTATTACTGAGACTATATTCTTGTTGACCCGTTTCCATGAATATAGCTGCAATATATATAAGCACTCATAAGCAGATAGATCTTTTGCCTCGGAATAGTTGTTTTATGCATTCAAATCTGCAGAACTGCAAAGGGCATGCTGTACCAACCTATTTTTTACACTTAAATCAATTGACTGCTTATTGAAATGCTACGAAACATGCTGCTATCATCCAGCCCTCTGATAGCGTGTATAATATTTCAGAAGACTGTTTTACTCTGACCTGATCAATCGTGTACGCAATCTGACAAGTAAACAGATGTTAACATCTGTTTTAGCATCACATTGCTATCACATTCCATGACCGGTATCACCTGTCCATCCAATTATAACTAAATTTCTGGTGAGAGCAAATCATCCTGTCTCTAACTTTTCAGTTTCAAGATATAATTGATTCAAATTTGTTAAAAACTTGGAGTGGTAGTGTTGAATATATGTATAGACAACAAAATAATTCTACTGCCTAATTCATATATTGAACTTGTTGTATGTTAGAGCGAATATTTCTATGAAATACTGTGTAATTAATTTAACTCTCTTCATCCAATGGTTTGTGTTAACAAGTACAGACGAGTAAAGTCTGATCCACTGTGATAAGGACTAATTATTCTCAGTGCTATTTTTAATGTAATTATTGATACTCACAAAGAGTTTGTAAGAAATAAAAATTTACTGGAATCTAAATGAGCTGTATGAATATAAGTAAACTAAAACTATGAACTGTGATTATTTATACCGATGTAGTTAATACATGGTAAAATTTTGGGTTATTTTTGGAAATTTCTTTACTTCGTAACAGTTAAAATACAAAATTTTTTAATTAAACATGGATGCTTTAATTTAATTCTTACTTCAGCTCTCAGTAAGCTATTACTTGCTCACACAACAAGAGAGTTGACTAGCAACTCACAGTGATGCATAAAAACTTAGTGTAGCTTTCTAGTTGGGCTATGTTGTCAAGATAATAACATCTAGAAAACTCCAGAACTCAGCGAGCGGTTATGATCAGGATAATAAACACAAGAAAATCAGGTTTTCGTTTTTCATTATCACCATTTAAGCAAAAATCTGATCACTGAAGTTTTCGGTAGAAAACTTTTCATTAAGTCTTTTAGTTTATTACTGAATGCATACTATTTATGGCAGATGATCAAACAGTACTAGTAGGCAGCAAAATCATAAATATATACAGTGTTTCTGTGGCATTACGCTGTAAATCAGTAATGAAAAAAAGTGATTGAACATATTTAAATAATTTTGGTGTACAAGCTTTTTGACAATTTCAATAACCTGACTGTTTTCTAGCCAACACGCTACATGTTTTAGGAAAAGAATAAAAAGTATAATACAAAGACAGAATATAATAATACTTCTACTAATGATTGCAAAATCTAACAAACTTTTGTTCGGCAAAAAAACAACTTTATGATATCCAATCTTTTTGTTACTCAATTTGAAAGAGAATATTGTACAAATTACACAATACAGACACTTGTAAGACTTTTTAAAGAATCATAGAGAATACTTATTTTTTATTTGTACACTTGAATCGATTAGCAAAATAGCCTGATTTATCCAATTTATCTTTTTGAAATTATAGAAGCAGAAAATCAAAATAGATAGCATTGAAAACCTTTCTAGCATCAGTAAACTGTTTTAACAACAGTGAATGGTGAAATAAATAATGTTAGCCTGAGGACCATAAACTAATGTGTACGAGTTTTTCTCCTAGTATGTATGTTAATATGAGCTCTATATTATAGTAGCATACCGATGCAATACAATACCGTGTAATGGCAGAGCACAGAAACCAGGGCCAGCTGACCAGCTGATCCCAGGACCCAGTTGATACAGTCGTATGATAAAACGTGATATGAAACAAGGCAAAATGAGACAATGTAATATAACGCCATGTGATGTGATTCTACAAGATTTAACTTGGCACCATGTGATACCACCTGACAACACGTGATACCACATAATACTATTCAATCTGATTCAATACAGTTCAATACTATCCAAAAATATGTGATATGATATGATAATTTCTTGCACTTTATTTTTGTCAGATTTGCATAAGTCTTTGACATTCTTTATGGGAAAGCTAATATTCCCTTTTTTAACGATTTTGGCAAATAAAAAAATCAGTGGCACTAGTTACAAACCGATAAATAGAAGGAGAAACTGTTAAAAGGTGAATAATGTTGTCAAGATATTCTGATTGTGAGTTAATTCTTATTTGACTAGTCAGAAGTTTGTCAGTCTATCTGAAACTGATCTTTCTTTTCTGTATTGATTATGACTAGCTAATCTATAATTATATTATAAATGCTTTTCACAAAGCTGCTATCACGATGATCACTATTTGTAGTGCAGCAATAATCTTAAGGATTTCATTACTAATTGTTATTTGCTAGTTTCCAACTATATTCAATTAATCTTAGACTTTTTCATTTAATTTTTGATTCTGAGATGAGAATTTTGAATTCACTTATTGGAAGCTCAACAATTGTGTTACGAGCGAATAACACTGTAAATGAGATAAATATTTATGGAACACGATTCATCTTTTGCAGTTATTCATTAGGTATACTTTTTATGGTGAATACTGACATAGTCTTATTTATTGGTTGAAGGATTCATCTCTCTGTCAGTTATATAACTGCAGTTAATTGTGTTATTTGAACAAGTTATGTTTATCTATAGATGCATGCTTGTTTTCATCACATCCAGGTCACCATCTCACACTCCCAACAACTAAAAGCATATATCAAAACAAAAAAATGAGTTATGAAAAAAACTATACAACATCAAAAAAATATACGACACATTTAACACAATTGGTATACTTGCAAAAAATGCATTAAACTTTTTTTATAGTTACTGGTGACAAACATTTACACAAAAATTGGCCAATGTAGAAGTTGTGTGCCCTTAAAATATAAAGAAGGTAATTAATAGCAGGACTTAAGACGCAGCCTGACAAACGTCAAGCAAATCTGTTTAATAACATTTTACTTCATCAGAAAAGATATCTTGTAGCGCCTGTCATTAATTCTTTCCACTAGAGCCTTTTTGTTCTCATCAAAAGAATTTAGTAGTGCATTAACCTATACCTAGTAAAATAGCAAGTTTCAAAAAGCTGAACATAAAAATCTGTTGTGTATTATAATTTTGCCTTTTCAATTCAAATATGTTTAGAACAAGATTATTTTAATACATTGAAGCCAACACATAATACGATAAATCTAATAATGTTTAAATTTATTTTATAAATTAACAACAGCTGTGTTCAAACTGACTTTTTTAATGAATGCCATAATATATGGTGCCAAGGAACATACAAATAAAAGAGTAGACCATCACCTTTTTTTGGATATATAAACAGAGGTTTTTTGGATATATGAAATGAGGTGTGACGCCAACAAAGTCTAGGTTTAATGTGAAAATGCTTACGCCAAAGATAACTGCTTTTTAGTATAAGATATAATTTTGAGCAGATAATAATATTAACTGTTGATATAAAAGGTTTTGCTAGTTGGTAAAGTTTTGTTAAATATAAATACGAAGACTATATCATACTAATTAAATGAGGTATTCTTTGGATATGTTCAAAAACAAATGAGCGCAGCTGTTATCGTAGTATATTACTTGAGCAACACTCTTGATTGATATCAGTTCAATTTTGTCAAAATTAATTTTTAATCTTACTTTTATTAAGTTTGATTGAACATTGACAGAACCAATAATTTTGAATATTTTCCTTTTAGAAGAACTAAAACTATGAAAACAACCTGCTTCTTAATTATTAAGAAGCAGGTTTAAACTATTATAGTTTAAATAAAACAAGTTTTTGTATTTTTAAAATCTTTTTACACTTTTTGTAAGAATGCATTTCTGCATGAATTAGGCCATATAAGATATTAGACAAGAAAACTAAATTAAGTTTTGCACGAATCAAAAGAGAAAATGTTAATTCTGTTAAAAATTTCAAAAGGCCTTGATTCACATTATTAAAACCAGCAACTATTTGAGTAGGAAACTCGAGCTTATTCTGACAACACATCTTTCAAGCATTCAGCTGTTGAATATTTTTTATGCAAACCAAAATTTTGGCAATATGTTTACAGGTTTGCCTATTAAAGCTGAAGCCTTCACATTAGCTGACATTGGAGCAGTAGATAAAACAGACTTGTACATCTGATCCTATCTTCCCTACTATTAATGTCAATAGACAAAGTACCTTGATCTTTGCTTTATACTCCATTTGGCCAACTAAAATTAACAAAAGACTATTTTGAACAATGGAAAACTGTTGAATATATGACTATTGAAGCTGTTTTGTCAAACTTAAAAAGGACTGGAAACATCCGACTCACCGACATGTTCATAAAACGGTTTGCTTGAGGTTGTACTGTTATAGATGCTTCTGGTTGTTGCTTTATCAAGCAGCTGTCCATCTGACGTTGTTTTCTTTGACCGCTCACATGTAGTCGTTGGTTCACCAATCTGATTTTTTATAGGCAGTTTGAAAACATGACTCTATTATGTTTGAAGCTGTTGGGTAGTTTGTCTAGTAACACACATTTCAGTGTCCAAAATGGTTGATGATGTTTGTTCTCCGCGGTGGTTATCTTTCAAAGTGTATGACTAACAGCATGCATTGGTATGCAAAATCTTTATTATACTCAAATCATTTGATAGACTCACAAACAATGAATCCAGTAAGACTTATGGAATGATGACTTCTATTACAGTATTATTACAGTACCAGAATAATTAAAGATGGTACTACGATTGTTTTGTTTTGTCATCCAAAATAATTGCATTAGTGTGTCGAAAAAATAGATGAATTTAAAGAATTTAATTAAAATGATTTCATTTACCAACTACTTGTATATAACCACAAATGTAAAAAAGTTTAAGTTTTCTGATTAGCTCTGCTTATGACCAAAACTCTAAAAAGATAATTACCACATTTGTTTACTTACTCTTTTACCTGTTGAGCAAGAAGTTGATTCATTTTTATGTATTCCTAATTGTAGACAGCCTATCTTCAACAGTGTATGTTGCATAAAGTCATTTTTTGGTTGGGTCTGAGGCAAACCAGCTACTCATATAACTTGTAACATTCATCGTAACTGATAATTCAAGGTGCATCGTTGTTAACAAGGCTGTGGTTACATAAATTCATGTACTCTAGAGGTTATCTCACTGGCACGCTGTGGAGCCTCTAAACCATCTAAAACATAAAACATACGCAGCTTCTGTTAGACACTCAGTGTATAATATGACAAATCTAAATTATCTAAGAAAACAAACTGTTATAGTTTACAATTTGTTTTTAACAGTCAAGAGCCTTTTTTCTTTACTTGTGCTAGTGAATCTGTAGAAATGAAAATACTACTGACAAAAAATTTAATAAAATTTGTACTTGTAAACTAAAGTATACAGCCATGTATAACTTTGTAGATATTGTCAGAGCAATGCTAAGCGCTGGTTAAGACATTCACCTGTTTTAAGTAAAAGAAGTTTGTATTTATCTGTTACATAAAGCTTTCTAGGGCTACCAGGTACCAGCAAAACTGCTTCTGGTGAGACGCAGCAGCTGAAAGCAGCAGTCAAAAATAAGTTCTTGTAAATAATATCAAGCCTAGAAAAACAAAAATTGTTTGCATGATCAATGAAGATTTGGATCTATCGGCGGACAACTTCAGACATTCTATGAAGTTAGGGACTGCAACGACTGCATGAAATATCTCCATACTTTTGCCCGATGTATGTATGTATGTACATATGTACGTATGTATGTATGCATGTATGTACGTACATATGTACGTACATACGTATGTATGTACATATGTATGTATGTACATATGTATGTGCATATGTCTGTATGTATGTACGTACATATGTACATACAGATGTACATACGTATGTACGTATGTATGTACGTACATATGTACATACGTATGCACATGTGTATGTACGTATATATGTACATACATGTACATGTATGTATGTATGTACGCATGTACATACATATGTACGTATGTTGGCATGTACGCATGTACATATGTATGTACGTGCATATGTATGTATGTACGCATGTACATACGTACGTTTGTATGTACGTATGTATGTATATATGTATGTACATATGTATGTACGTATGTATGTGCGTATGTATGTATGTATGTATGTATGTATGTATGTATGTATGTATGTATGTATGTATGTACATACGCATTTACATATGTCTTTCTGCAGGTCTGTACATCTGTCTGCATGTCTGTATGTATGTCTGTATATACGTGTATGTGTTTGTGAGTCTGTATGATTATGTGTCTGTCTCTCTGTAAATCTTTGTGTGTGTATGTCAGTATGTCGGTCTGTATGTCAGTATGATTGCATGTCTGCATAGCTGAATGTATGTCTGTATGTTTATTTCCATATCTGTATGTTTGTATGTCTATATGTCTTTCGGCCTGTATTCATGTCTGTATGTCTGTATGTCGGTATGTTTCTGTCTACATCTGTATGTTCAGAAGCCCGTATGTATGTTTAAATATATTTTTGTGTGCTTGCATGTATGTTTGTATGTCTTTATTTTTGTGTATGTGGGTATACATATGTCAGTCAGTCAGTCAGTCAGTCAGTCTGTCTGTCTGTCTGTCTGTCTGTATGTATGTATGTATGTATGCATGCATGTATATATAGATGTATGTATGTACGTATGTACATATGTACGTATGTACATATGTACATATGTACGCATGTACGTAAGTACGTACATGTATGTACGTATGTATGTGTTTGCGTCTGTCTGCCTGTCTCTTTGTATTTCTGTATCCATGTCTGTGGTATGCCTGTTTGTATGCCTGTATGTCTGGATATCTTTATGTCTGGAGTTTGTATGTCTGTATGTATGTATGTCTGTCGGGATCACTTTCTGTATGCATGTCTGTATATTCTGCATGTCGGTATATTTGTTTGTATGCAGGTCTGTATATAGCCTGTCTTGACAAGCTGTTGTTTTTGCGTAGTTGTCCCCCGTCGAGCGGCGAGCAACAACAGCTTGTCACAAGACGTACTGCACCTGATGCATCAGCTGCACTTATAGGGAGTTGTTCTCTTCCGTCTACGCGGCTTAGCCACGATGCTATGTTGGTCGCTCCATTGGTAATCATAACGGATTTCACACACAAATTTATGTAGAAAAATTAAGATAAGAACTTTTAACTGGCGACCCTTCTCTGCGGTAAATTTTATTAAAATTTGAGAACTTGGGCAACACCAGCGACTAAACATGTCGTTATTTGTACGCTCAGTCAGTTTTATGGGTTTTTCTATTGAAAGGCAAGTTCGCTGAGCCCTTCATTGGTCAACTAAATATGGTTTTTGGATTAGTTAATTGCTTTGTTTATAAGCAATTAACTTTCCACAGATATGGTTGCTGAGGATATCTTTTTCTCTAACGAGTTAAGCTTCCCATCATATCTTACATATTTTATTCTATGTTCAGTTTCGTGTTGTTCTACTAGTTTCAGTGCCTCAGGCAGGGAGTTCAAATAAGACACAGGCATTTCAACAACCAAACCATGCCCAATCAAATCGTTGCGAGAAATAAACCAATGAAGAGCTCAGCGAACTTGCCTTTCGATAGAAAAAACGCAGTTTTATTTCTATTTTTGTATCAGTCAGTTTTATTTGTTCTTATAGATTTTATTTTGAGTTTATTTTATTCTCAAGTTCTACTAAAGTTTATCACAGAAACTGGTTTTCGGTTAAACATTGTAATCTTGTTTTTTTTCTACATAAGTTTTTGCGTGAAATCCGTTATGATTACCAATGGAGCCACCAACATAGCATCGCGGCCAAGCCACGTAGACAAAAGAGAACAACTCCCTATAAGTGCAGCTGATGCATCAAGTGCAGTACGTCTTGTGACAAGCTGTTGTTGCTCGCCGCTCGACGGGGGGACAACTGCGCAAAACAACAGCTTGTCAAGACAGGCTAGTCTGTATATGCTAATTGAATGCCCAGCATTGCTTTGATAACAAAAACGCTTTGGCATTGAATTTTTTTTAACATGCTCAGCATTACCAATTTTAACTTTTAAACTTCCTATTGGGAGTAAAGCGTTTAGTCATTTTCAAAATAAATCAAAGAAAAAAGTAAAACAACTGTTATTATGTTTGAATGTGAGGTAGTTAGATCAGTTAGATTCACTAGATAGATAATTAATGACTACATAATAATTTATATTATTTTGCTGCTATGATTACAGCAAAAAATTTTTGATGCTGATACATTTAGTGCATACTAAGAAAGCAAACTAAAATCATGAATATGTTGAATTAATAATAACAATTAGTACTATTGTGTAAAAGTTTGGGTATAAAAAGTACTAAGTGTATTTTGTCTGACAGAATGGAGAGACAATGCAGAGACCTATCCTACTTTAAATTTTCCATGTGAACAGTTTTCAGTATTTCGATTTTAGCAAATGCACTTTGGAGAAACTGTACAAAACTGTTCCTTTAAAGTCGCGCATTCGAAATTAAAACTGTATACTTTAAGAGTACAAATTAAAAGAATTAATGATTTTATCTTAAAAACAAACTTTGATAGCAAAAAATTTCAAAAGTCCTCAATGTAAAGAAAGTTTAAATTTATCTAAAGGTACATGTAGTCTTTATATTCAATGAAATTGAGATAAAAGAAAAGCGCCACAAAACGTTTATAAACTGGTGTGTTACAATCAGAATCACGGAACACTTTGTGTAGCTAAAAATAATCTTCTGAGCTGATGAAACACATTAGGAGAGCAAATAAATCTAGATGCAAAATGAACAGAAACTTCTGTAAGTAAACTACTAAGCAGATTATTTGGTAATTAACCAATAATGGAATGATAAAATCAAATAAAAATCTTTGTTTTGTTGTAATCAGTACAACATTTGCCAAGTTTTCATTTCGAGAAAGTTTTTGTTGATACCATTTTGGTAGATAACAACTTTGC
Source organism: Watersipora subatra (assembly GCF_963576615.1). NCBI lineage: Eukaryota > Metazoa > Bryozoa > Gymnolaemata > Cheilostomatida > Watersiporidae > Watersipora > Watersipora subatra. Next base: position 16,169,558 of record NC_088717.1, read on the forward strand.
TATTATAGTATCGCAAGGAGAAAAAGCATTGTGTGAGATGAAGTTATGCAAAACATTTTTATCGCAGAGGTATCTTAACCTGTAGGCGCAACGTACCAATTAAAATGTCATTTAGGGCGCGATATCGGGAAAACAGTGTATGCTATATAGTAAGAGCGATGATATCGTAGAACTTTCATAAACTTATGGTTAGATGATTGGTTTACACAAATGTGGTAGCAATCTATGTGAGTTCAAATCCAGGACTATATTAAATTTTTATTCAACGAGTATCATAGCTATAGCTGGATACACTGAGTCACAGAAAAACACAAACTTAAAGATTTATAAATATATACTGTATATAATTAAGTTAACTTACTAACATATGCAGGTTTGTTCAACTGACTTTTTTATGCATAACTTTTCATCTTTATACTAAGATGTAATATAATCAACTTACCAGCATCTGCTTAAGTTTTTTAGACTAACTTGGTTAATTCATTCATTTTCATCTACATCAGGGATGTCAAACTCAACTGGACAAAAAGGCAAAATTCAAAACACAATCTAGGTCGCTAGCGGAACAGGATAAATATTTATTGAACACACTAAAACCAAATGTTTTCGAAACATAAATATGGATAAAAAAACATACAGAAATACCATTCTGAAACAAACTTCAGGTTAAATTGAGCCGAGAAGTACGCAGCAAGGCAACTGAAGCGTTGCATCAGGGGATCTGTAGTTCTGTGCAATACTATTTAATCAACGCTTCATATCGGTGTACCATGAATAAAAATAATGTAAAATGATTTTGCGAGCTAAACCTGATTACAAGGTCAGCCAGATGTGGCCCACAGGCTGTGAGTTTGACACATGGGATCAACATGATAAGTTATAATAGTGGCAGTTTTTAAACTGATTATTAAGGCTAATCTAAGAAAAAAACGCTCAGAATATTTTACAGCAAGTTGGAATGCATTCTTTACGTAAATATAGTTGGCTCAAGATAGTTTTGAAAATACGTACATATGTGATTTTTTTGATTACTTATGTTGTTTGTGGAATTCTATTTTACAGTCCCTAAATCAATAACTCATAACTAGCACCTTCTGCAAAAAGGTTTTCTAAATCTAGTTGTACCGTTTTCTACTCCATTTTCTTGTTACCCTTATTGTTCTCAGTGACAAATAAACATACAAGGATTTTTCTACATACTAACTTATATTATATTTACTAATGTGACACTAACTTCTGCTATAATCATCCGATAAATGCCAGGACAAGTCTCAGTCAGTCTGGCTATGTTACCATGTCTTCAATCCATTGATAACTTCGCTTTCAACAACACATGCGGTTTTCTTTTAACTGATTGTAGGTACAGTGGGATTTTTTCCTGAATTAAATACATTTTAAGAGCAGGGTAAAACACAATGTAATAATCTACCAGTTTATTTTGTGACACTGTAGGTCTAAAATAATTTCAAGCCTAGACATAAAACTTGCTAGTAAACCAAAATGAAATATATGTATTATGTCTCAACATTTTGATTTGCATGGTGCAGACACAAATGTGTGATCTGTTGAACACCAAAAGACAACTTTTCACATCAAAAGTTTTTCCAAGTTAAATTTTGAAATACTTTTATAATGCTTTATAATCTTAAGTCACTCAACAGACTTCAAATATTCATAAATATATCACAAACCCTGTGTCTACAGTTTGTCATTCAGTGTGTTCTAGAACTTTCCAATTTTAAATACATGTTTTGGCTCTAACCATATTGGTTATTTAAAAGTTGTGTAAACAGCATCATCAATGACAATGAGAGCTCTCAACCTAAATTAATTGTCAAGAATTTCCAAAGTTATGCCATTTTTATGTCAGCAACGCAACATCACTACTTTTACAATCCTAAAAAGGACACCACAGTGTAAGTAGTTGTACAAATAGAGACAATTAATTTTAAGATATGCAAAGTAACCTAATGATGATATTTATAAATTTATACAAGCAATGTTTAGTTTTAATTGTACAGCATTTTAGGAGTTCAAATATACAGTAAATACTTTAAATATGTCAATGCCACGGTAAATATGATTATCATTGGGCTAATGTCCATTGATGGCTGTCATTGAAATTAATTTACTGTTTATTGACAATCTAACATAGAGATTACTTCTACTAGAAAGAACTGCCCATTTTCTACTAAAGGATGAAACCTAAGAGAAGTCAACTTTTGAATATAATTTACAAAACATGAATTTCTCCTATGTTAGTATTTGCTGTGTGAAAATCATCAAAACTGCTCAAATCACTATTCAAATCTAAATACATATACATACAAAATCCGTTTAATGTTTGTGATCTTATGTTTGTTGAAAATCTACATCTCCAATAGTTTTGAATCTTGGAATTAAACCACGCCTAAAAGTTGGCCTTTCTTTCATTAGTTTTTAGAGTGAGTCAACATGCAAAGATTTCTGAGTACTGTAATGGCCTTTAAAACCATCTAGCACAGCCTACACTAAGGATGATTTTACAGACACCCCTTGATCTGAATCATTGGTTTTGGGTAGGTAATGCAACTCCCATCATTGGAAAACAATTCTTGCATCTTTTTAGATGATTCCGAACCATCAATCTTATGAGTATTGGCATTTAAAAAAAAGAGAATCAAGCAATACTGTAGTCGGTTTACTTCATGCATAACAGCAGTAGATACTTGCATAATCTTTGTAACATTTAATTTTTTTTAATTTTGTTAACAGCTAGTAAAACCTGCTTCCTGTTGTTCAGCTTTTTACATTTGAATTCATAGAACTTTTTTTCTAAACTTGGTACCAATCTTTACGCTGTTTAAATATGTTTTAGTTTTTGTAACATGTGTGAAATGCTACATTTTTGTAGCTTTTAAAGTTTCCGATGAAATAATAAAAAAATATTAAAATATTACCCCTACCTCAAGAACAGAAAACCAATATTAAAAGAATGGAGTATAAAAATGGAATTTTGCATCTCTTGCATTCAGAGGTATAAAGTAACTCACTTGAATTCTTATTTCAACCTCAAAATGAAAATTTAAAAAATTGTGTTGTGGAGTCATGAAATTTTTAAGAGATAATTTCTAATTGTATCAGCTAGTGGGTATTTTTCAAAACAGTTATCATTCATTTAAGCAGAGAATAATTGGCAAAGCGATACATTGCGGTTGCTTCGATTTCATAATCTATTATTTTATGCATTTAATGTAAGACTACACAGGTATGTATCAAACAAGCTTTATCCATGCAAATTTATGTTACTATGTGTAGGATGATGAGCCACCCAAAAGCTTTAGATTTTACAAAAAGATAGTCAAATGATTTTCCTGCAGACCATAATTTTATTAAATAATAGAGTGCGTTTTTTAGTTTTTATCGGTTTCAAACGAGTAGTTTTTTCAACTGAATATATTTTGCCAACCACATTTAGACTTTACCATGCCCTAAACACTAATTTGGTAACGTTGTTGTGTTGCAGACAACCACTGCTGAAGCAACTGCCTGGAAAGGTTATGCTGGTGCTGCAGTTAATACTTGATATTTTACAACCCATAAAGCTATCGAAAAGGCTAAATTACCTTCTCAAATGGAATGAGTCACTGCTATTTCAACAAATAGTACTCACTCTGTGTAAGAAGGTGTTGCTGACCATGTTATTGAACATCTATGATGCTAATGGTGCTCTGTAATTTTGATTTTACTCATCTTGTATCATGTATTCAATAATTCAATAATTCGCCGGTTCAATAATTCTCTATCTGGTTGACAAGACTATTTAACAATAAGGTACAGGTTGGATAAACCTATTTTGTCAGTTTAATCGTGTATTAAAAGTGTGATCTTTAGCATTGCTTCGGGGTAGAAAATTACTAAACTTGCCTCAAATTTACAGTATTGAGCTATCTAGCTTGCTTCTATAATAATTTAACAAAGCTCGGATTGTAAAAAGTTTGTTAAATCAACCATCAGGATTATTTCATTTGTTTGGGTGGTCAAAACGCTGACCAAAGTCTTTTCTGACCTTAAAATTGTCTGAGTCAGAGGTGAGGCACGGTGAATGAACTTTAGAAAAAATCCAGGTGCAAGGACTGCCAAAGAAACTTGCCCTCCCAAAGGGTTTTAAATCCATGTTGTTTTGGGGTGTGGGAGCGATTTGAGATTGAATGTTTTTCGTTTACATTCCCTATCAGGTGGCCAAACTACTGACCTGCTACCTGCCTGTCTAAAGTGGTCTACATCATAGCTCTCACAGATTTAGTTTCTTAACTGACATAAAACTTATATGCCAGTTAAGAAATATGTATATATATATATAATTATATATATAGATATATATATATATATATATATATACATAATTATATATATATTTATATATATATATATAATTATATATATAGATATATATATATACATAATTATATATATATATATATATTTATATATATATATGCATAAAAAAATTGTTTCCTCACCTCGGTTAACCCGTATGGGTGGTAGTTTCTGCTCTAACTCGGGTCTCCTACCAGAGACCTGGGAGTTTGAGCACTCGCCTCTAGATCTTAGCTGTTCCCAATAGCGCACTTTTCTGCAACTCACCTGGGTTGATTGCTGTTGGTATCTGGGCAAGTAACATTTTATGTGCCGGTGTTATTGCACCCAGTGCCCCAATGACTAATGGGATTACAGTTGTTCTTACATCCCAGCATTTTTCAATCTCTTCTCCAAGAGGGAGATATTTCTCTACCTTTTCTTTTTCTTTGCTGTCTATATTGTAGTCATTGGGTACTGCTATATCTATTATAGTAGCTCTCTTGTTCTCCTTTTCCACCACCACTATATCTGGCTGGTTTGCCAGGACATGCTTGTCAGTCCGGATGTAGAAGTCCCAAAGGATCTTAGCGCGGCCATTTTCATTGACCTTACCAGGAGCTTCCCACCAGTGTTGTGGTTTGTTAAGGCCAAACTCGTCACATAGACTTCTATACACAACACCTGCAACGTGATTATGCCGCTCAGTGTATGCGTTTCCTGCTAGCTGCTTGCATCCACTGATGATGTGTTGGATGGTCTCAGGTGCCTCTTTGAACAGTCTGCATCTAGGATCGTCTCTAGTGTGATAGATTTTTGTTTGAAGTTGCCTTGTTGGGAGCACTTGCTCCTGGGCTGCCATGATTAGCGACTCTGTATTGGCCGTTAGGTGTCTTTTTTTCTGCCATATATATGTCTGGTGAAGATCGCCAACCTTAGATGTTTGTCGGTGGTAAGCACCATGAAGAGGTTTCGTGTGCCAGTCAATTTCCTCATCATCAGGGCGAAGGTCCATTGTAAAAGCAGCCGATTGAAATTCAGCTAGCAACTTATCTGAAGTGGCCATGGAGGCTGCATAGGCTTTGATGCTTTGCTCTTCCTCTTTCACTGTCTGCTGTACAGTTTTGAGTCCCCTACCACCATCTTTCCTATCGAGATACAATCTAGTAGTATCAGATTTTGGATGGAGTGCTCCATGCATGGTCAGCGGTTTACGAGTTGCTATATCTGTTTCCTTGATGGCTTCCTCAGTCCACTTTATTATGCCTGCTGGGTATCTTATTACTGGCAGTGTGTAGGTATTTATTGCCATGACTTGGTTCTTGGCATTGAGCTTGTTCCGTAGAACCTGTCGGAGGGGTTTCTTCTATTCAGTAATGGCTTTGTAACGTACATTGGCTTCGTGGTTGATGTTGCTTTGCATAAGCCCCAAGTACTTGTACCCTTCTTCTATATCTTTGATGGTACCATTTGGCATTCTTACGCCTTTTGTGAGCATAGAATGGTTTTTCTTAAGAATTAGCCTTCCACATTTCTCAATACCAAAGGTCATTCCGATGTCCTTACTGTATACCTGAGTGAGGTGTATTAGCGAATCAATGTCCCTTTCTTTGTTAGCGTACAGCTTGATGTCATCCATGTAGAAGAGGTGATTTATCTTGGTGCCACTTTTAAACTGGTACCCGTAGTGAGTCTTCTCCAGCATATTGCTTAAAGGGTTTAGGCATATGCAGAAGAGCAGCGGTGATAAGGAGTCACCTTGATAGATGTCTCGCTTAATTTTAGCGAGGCATATATATATATATATATATTTATATACATATATATATATTTATATATATATTTATATTTATTTATATATATTTATATATATATATACACATGTGAATTTTATTAAAAACTACAGGTTAAAATTATTACTACACGGTAATGAGTAGTAATGGTTTGTCACATGATATGACTGAGCATGTTAACCTAGCATATTAAGAGTTATTGTGATAACTTTAGCATGAAGTAGCCATGCATGTTATGATCTTCTACCTATTTACAGTAATGAAAAGTATGCACTTGTAATTTTAAAAACACAGAAAATTTGAAAAATAATTACGAGTAATATATTGCAAGGAGCTATTAAAATGACCATAAAATATTTATAAATGAATAATTTTGTGATCAAGCGTAAAAGTCAGGTAAAAGGATATGCCGCAACTTTGATAGAAAATATCTGAATGATTGAATGAAAGGACACATTTTTGCCTTGTTATTGTATTTTGTGGTTATTTTCATTGGTTTGCGTTGTTCACGATTATGCTCACAGCAAAGCTTGTTATTACAGGGCATTTTAAATTTTTGCAATAATTTTTTGATTCAAAGTCAATATTGACCATCACTTCCCTGTGGTATGCAATGGGAACTTATAAAGACATGAAGGTGTGTGTAAAATTAGTACGACCCTCTTGATTTCAACGGTAAATAAAAAATTCCATCATTACTCTATGAATAGAAATAAGTCTATACAAAAATACATGAACACTCACATTAAAATGTTAAAATTTCGGAACTTTGAACGATGTTTATCATTTGTCCTGTGGTCGGTAAACTTTGACCGTTTGTCAAAGCTAAACATTGACATTAATTTAAAAGGCTTATACATACCTCAAAAAAAACTTGAAACAGGATATCAAAAATGGCTACAAAAATAACCTATACAAAGCTATTATTTTGCACTATCAGCATCCATAAACATGATTGAATTTCAAACGCTGCTTTCAGTGATATATGCCAGACAAAATAACTTCTAAGCTGATAAATACATATGACTCTAATAAAACATTTTAGTATATACTAGTGGAATTTCCGGCTTTGCATGGGGAAGAAAATAATTACAAAATGCATTTGAGTAACTTGAGATGCTAAATTAGGCTAGTCTGAATCTCATAATAATAACAGTCATGTCTGAAGCCAGCTTACTATTTGTTATGTTATACATAATAATCTCTCACACAATCATACTTTTTAAGGGTACTAGTAATAACCAATAGTATGTTTTCAAGCGCATAAAGGGTGTGTATGTGAACGATGCAGCAAATATGACTAGATCCATTTTCTAGTATAGCTTTGTAGTTACTTGGCCTAATAGTTTAGCACGCTTGTCTGCAGACCTTAATGATTCTGAAATAAAGTAGAAATCTGGTGCAAAGCACATTTTGTGTTACTAAAATTTAATCGTTATAACTGGACGCAAACTGCTCTAGATTGCAAAAGGTTATTTAGACTCTTCACAAAGGCAAATTGTCAGCAGAAGTAAAAACTAAGCTTCTATCAAAACAATAACTAAGCACTGCTCCAAAGCAGCTTGGTTGATTTCACCCCTTTTTCTTTAAAATGGGGAAGCTACTTTATAAGACAATGAGTTGAAAATCATTTATTTCTTTTTTAAATAAGGCAATGGCCAGCTTGTGATTTTTTGTCAGTTGAATAACTAATCTAATGCATAGCAGAATAAGTAGGGTATTAAGCGAGTCATAAACTGATGTGAGGGTACAATTACACTAATGGTACAATTAGTTTAAATTCAATTTGTCTATTTGACCAATTCGTTCAAAAACATTTCATCTTAAACAAACTTGCACAATTAAATTTCATGGAATTAAACAGAAATTCAAGAAATTTTTGGTAAAACTAGCTGTTAAAAATACAAAAATCGACAAAGTTTCAACATAATAAACAATATTGTAAATAATATACTACCTCGCAGTTTTATACTGCATGCCAGAGCATTAGCAAACTTTAAAATCTAATTATTGTCCTTTTCACCTTAAACTCGCAAAATTCCCTCTTAGTGTCTAATATTGCTTTTTCGAACTTGGCATTAGCTTCTCATCTTATGATGAATTCAGTCGGCTTTTCAACTTTTTGGTTCCTTTTAGTGATTCAGAAATTAGCTTGAATATTCCAAAATGTGCTGAAACTACCAGTATCTCCAACATGTTGGATTTAGACTATTGGTTTCATTGGACATTATCCACTATTAGACAAGTTGATTTTGAACCAATTAGCTTTGGAAAAATTAGGATTGGACTACTCATCATTATACTAATTTTCTGGGAACAGTTTGCAATGCTTAGTCACCATGCATTAAAATAATAATTAATATAATATTATATAACATAATAATTATTTATTCCAGTAATACTAATAATAATACAGTTTTATTTGTTATGTTTATTTCATACTGCTCATCGTTGAACCAATTGTCTAACAACCAAATTTCTTGGGCTGATGCATTTAAAACAATTTTCTCAAGTGGTAAAATCATGTTTTTGTCATTGAAGAGCATCATAGTCGTAACCAGTGAATAATATATTGTAAAGAAACTGACAAATTTTACTTTGTAAGCACTCAATTTTAAAGCAATAGTTTTATATATTTTCAAAATGTGTAATAAAGCCAACAGTAGGGCGCTTACAAATAACCGCATAAAATAAAACTTTTAGGTTTTCCACTCTTCGTCACTTTCTTCGCTCATTTTATACTTTTTGCTCTTTGTTTGGCTCCGCTTTATGTTGTCTTGACAGCCAACCTTTGACTGACTAAAAGTATTACTGACAGCCATGTTGCCTGCCTTTTAGGAGCTCGGCCTGGTCGACATAAAATAATAAACTTCACATCGACAATTTCCATGAAAATACAAGATCGATTTTACATCTTGTAACTTTTTACTTGTTCATCATACTGTAAACACGAGCAGGTTAATAATTTGCCCGTTAGCCTGCTGTATAGACACAATAGGTTGTGCAGCCGTGTGCACTTTTCATTTTAATTGAAATTTTCAAACTACACAGAAAGGTTTATAAGTGTGATGATTATTAAAACCAAATCAAAGAGCTAATCCTGATGGCTTTTTACAGTAAAACTTTCTCTTTTACAAATTTTTGCTTTCAAAACGGTTACTTGTTATTTTTATTTTGATCGAATCTCTATCGAAACTGGAATTGGCAACATTCACATTGTTGCTATCAACTCAAATGACCGTAAACGCTTAGGAAAGTATAGAGTTCAGTTCATGTTCAACCAGTTTGATAATTTGTGGTACTAGTAGGTTTATTCTCTAATCAGATAAGCAGTCTGTTGTAGATATTAGTAGTGATCTGTAAAAGATACAAGCAGCAACTACCAATTGATTTACCTTAAATCACAAGTTTCATTGTCCAGATTTGTCAAAAAAATCTAATTATATCTGTCACAGTTAAAATATAAACAATGTACATACATACACACAGTGATACACGACGCATGTGGTTATTAGCTCAAAAGTTTCTTTTTGGTCAAGGTACTGGTTAAAGTTTTTAATGTTTTTGTGTTTCTTCTTTGAGAAATCGCTTCTCGAACTGTACCAGACTTGTTGCTTGTCAAAGAACTTTTTTTAGTGTTAATTTCTACTTGGTCTTTAAACTTTGGTCTAGCATCTGCTTTAGATTCTCTTTTTGGAACTTCTAATAAGTCTTTTGGGACATTTTCCATATTAATTTTGCTGTTTGAGCTTATGGAAGTTTTTTGTGATTTATTCGAGTTTGCAGGAAGCACTAGTTTTGGTTTTTTTGTAGAAAGTTTTTTGAGAGAAGTATTATGTTTAGAGATAATAGATGGTAGATCAATAGAGAGATATCTAGAAGGAGGCGCTTGTTCTTTAGATTTACCAGAAGATTGTTTAGTGAAATTTTCTATTTCTCCACTGTTAGTAGAAGGCCGTTTAGTAAGAAACTCAAGTGGCTCACTGTCAGTAGAGAAATGTCTGATGGAAGTGTCTGGTTCCTTAGTATTACCAGAGATATTTGTATCAGAAGATTTTTGTGCTTTCTTGTTGATAGAAAAAGCTCTCATAACAGCTCCCAAATTTCTGCTAATGGAAGAAAAACGCCGATTGGAATATTGAGGGTGTATTATATTATCTAAGGAATGCTTAGCAGGATGTTCAACCTCCATACTAGGCTTCATAGGGTTTGCTGCCAAATTAGATGCAGTGGTAGAAGAACCGGGTGCAAACACATTTTCTATGATATCGACTTCATTATTTGATGAATATTTGTTTAGTTCTTTAAGACCAACCGTAGACTCAACTGCTGTAGAATTAGATATTGATACGGGAGGCGTGTTAGAAGATATAGAATCAACTTGTCTGTCAAACTCCCTGTCAGAAGTAGGATCTTTTAACACAAGCCCTGCAACAAAGGCATTTGTTAAAAATACCAGTACTACTTGTATGGCATTCGCAATTAAATAAAAATAAATATTTGCTAAAAAATGAAACTCAGTTATCTCTTTAGCTTTTCTAATGCTATGAAAAGCATCAACGAACTATTCATAAAATATTATGGTAAGGATTTCCAATGCAGAACTTATTAATGTTCAAATTTACGTTAGCAAATAAATAGCTTTCATTCCAACTAATTAGCATCCATGATATTAGGTTTTGTTGGCTTAGCAAGCAATATATATATATATATATATATATATATATATATATATATATATATATATATATATATATATATATATATATATATATATATATATATACAGATATATATATATATATATATATACATATATATATGTATAAATATATCTATATATATAAATATATATATATATGCATAAATATATCTATATATATAAATATATATATATATATTTTTTTCCTATTTTATAAAATATCTATATATATTATTAATATATATATATTTATATTGAGAGAAAAGGGGAAGCATTGGTGCTTGTGCTTTGCTACTTGCCAAGCCACAAAAAGAGTTGCTCTAGAGATGAACCTGTCTACTTGTATCTATGCTCAGCATAGTCAAGCTTGTACATGCATTGTGATGATTACTCCCTAGTTATCAATGTCAAAAATATATCATTCATTAAAAAAAACTATTTATGTAGTCTACATGTTAATTTTAAGTAATGGATTTTATTTGTCTATAGTTTGTAAATCCTGCATAAATCTTTGGTAAGTGCTAAATTTTATAACAGGCATTTGTATCCTGCACACTTTTCAAACTTTGTGACACATTGCAGAAAAAGCAAAAAATACCGTTATGAGGACCATGAAAATGCCTGATAGACAAACAAAGTAGTTTAACTGCTCATAAACTAGATCGGTGTTACCAGCTCAATTTTAGGAACACTCTTTTTATTTCAAACCTGCCGAGGAAAATGTTGCTAAAATTGGAATGAACGCATAAATTAAATGCAAATATAAAAAACCAAATTTACTAAAATCTTAATATTTTTATGTAGAGCTACCGCACTTCTAACTATAAAGCAGGAAACATTTATATTTTTGCTTGCATAAAACAGATAACTATTCAATTTTCAAAAGCAAATTTCCTAAAATTTGATTATCTTTATGCGAAGCTTCTGCTTTATAACAGCTGTCAAACAAGAGGTATTTATATTTTTGTTTGTATTAGATAAAGAAACCTTCAGTGTTTGTTAACGAATTATTTATTTTACATTATGCCATTTTCAAATGCCCCAATTTGTTTGTTGAGCAGCAAGAACCTAGATGCATCATATCAGCCTAATGCTAACCAATACACTGACTATCAATCATTTAGCTTTTATAAACCAAATACTAAGGTAAAGATAATAACTGCCTTAAATACATGTTTAAAAGAGCAAAAGTACACTTAAAACTTGCAATAATAAAACACGGAAAATAGACGCCAATAACAGCATCTAGTTGTACATGAAACTAAAAATAAACCAACACCGTTCTAATACAATGAGACAAAAAGGAAGTAAAACTGATTTAACCATAGACCAGTTTAATTGGATAATTTTGATAAATTTTTACAAATTAGCATTCACAATCTCATTATCAAGTGTACTATCCCATAATTAGAGAGTCTCACCTGACTTGTTGGTTGTAACGTCTGATTCTTCTATAGCCTGAGGTGCAGAAAAATACCATGTGTTGACTGCTGCACCCGCTCGGCCCTTCCATTCACTTGCATAGCTTTTTGATGTCTACAATATGGCAATCCTAACGATTTACCAAGTATAATGCAAAGCCTCTATTCAGTCATGATTTTTACATCCAACTATCACTTGATTATCTACTGCCTACATATGCACATTTTACAAAGGCTTTAAAAAGAGGCTCAGATTTGCTGAAGGGTTGGCTTCAATCTTGCCAATTTTATACTTGTTTTCAAATGGCAACTTCAATGGGTTACTATTTGATAAACTAAATTGTTGTTGTTGTAATCTCACAAATAACGGTCTGTGCTAAACAGAGGGTACAATGGAACGGTAACAGGAGTTTAATGTTCGTCAATGCACCGATAATAAAACAATTACACAGTAAATTTGTGTAACTTACCTGATAAGCTAGTAACTTAAGCTAGTAAAATATTTACTATAGTAAGAGCTTTACCGGAAGCCAGTCGAATAAACGTTACTCGTGATGATCAAGCGCGCTAATAAATAACTAATCATTATTTTTAAAGTACTTTAACCATGCATAATTAACCTAATTATTATATATAAATATATAATTATATATATAAGTATGTATATACATATGTATATATAGTGTATAGCATGAAATGGCTATTTAAAGTCGGTTTGTTATGATTACCAAAAAAATTTGATTGTTTTTACAATTATATGACGTTTCCTTGTTTTATTGTTGGCATCAAAATGTGAAAATATTGTATAGAGCGTTTTAAAAATCTGTTGTAATTATCTAACGCCAAAGCCTCATGGTAAAAATAATCAAAGTTTGATACACATACGGTGCATATCTAACATGTGTTTAATGTTTAATGTGGTAACATGTGTTTAATGCCCGTCAATGCGCCGATAATAAAATAATTACCCATTGAATTTGTGTAACTTAGCTCGTAAGCTAGTAACTCAAACTAGTAAAATCTTTACTATAGTAAGAGCTGTGCCAGAAGCCAACCTAATAAACGCTACCCGTGATGATCAAGTGCGCTAGTAAATAACTGATAGTTATTTTTAAAGTACTCTATCCGTGCATAATTAACTTAATTAATTATATATATAATTATGTATATAATTATATATATAACTATATATATAATCATATATGCAATTATATATATATATATATATATATATGTATATATAGTGTATAGTATGAAATGGCTATTTAAAGTCTGTTTTGAAAAGTTTATTTATAGAAAAATGTTTATGTTTGGAAAGTTAATTGATATACAAATATATTGTTAAGGTTTTGTGTGACCTTCACTTTTCCTCCACTAGTACAAGACTCGGTGCATGAGTTTATACATATATTTTTGCTTAGTTCATAAGTTGTACAAGAATGATCAAGTAACAGGCAATAAACAGGCCCAGAACAGCTCTGCTCTTCTACACACATGTTCGAGCTTATATAGCTAGTAAGCTCCGCCTCCGTTCTACTTGGCTGGACCCGGCATGGTTTGGCTCAGCTCGGTCTTGACTCGGCACGGCTGTGGCTTGGCTTGGCTTAACTCAGACCTCGTCATTCTGCTTGACTGAGCACAGCCCGGCTTGTCTTAGCTCAGCCCTAGGCTCAGCTCTCAGTGAATCACATTCCACAACACTCTCCCCTCCATTGGTGACCATGGTCTCCTATCTAGACCTTGGCAGAGAGCTTATGGTAGCCACTCGGCAGACCTCCTCCTCTCCTGTCAGGGTTTTGTTCAGGTTCTCATTATCTGCTTCAGAAACAGCTTCTCTGGGGCCGCTCGTGCTGGCCTCGGCAGTCGCCTCCTCACACTCCTGATCTCATTTGGGTGCTGCCACACCTACCGGCTCCGGTGTATCCAGTGCTTCTTCAGCTTCTTTCAAGCTAGTTGCGACTGAAGTCAATAAATCCTGTAGCGAGGTGTTACCTTTGCTGACCATCTTCTCGAGTACTCTAACGTCGTCCTGAGAAAATGAGTGTTTTAAAAGGAAAGCTTGGGTCGCATCCGCGAGGACCGTTTTGCTGCCTTCCTGTTTGACCTCTAGACCGTTTTTTGACAATTCCATAGAGTAGCATACCCCATCTCCGTACCTTTCCGGCTTCCTGGTGGTCTGGGCCGGCTTCGGATTGTGCCGGACCGGAGTTGATTGGATTGCGGGGTTGATGGGATCTGGTGCTGTGGTCCTTTCGGTCTATACCGAGTTTGTTTCAAGTTCTCCTGGAACTTTTTCCTGTGTGGTCGGATTGATTTCCTCAGAGTTATCTCCTGCCCTCGTTTTTCTGCAGCATCTAGTAGCAACTTTTTCTAGCTGAGGGGTGACATTATAGGCACAGGGTCTATTCTGACCTCATCCTGCCTCCTCTCCGGCCTGCTGGATCGACCTCCTTTCATGTTAGAACCCCTCCTTGGCTGCAAGGTGGCCGGGGCTTGCAACAACCTTTCTGGGCAGGCATGATAAGGTTTCAGTCTTTCTTCGCTCTGAATGGAAGACTGGCCCTGTCGTTCTACCAGATATGTGTGGTTCTCCCAGGCCTTCAGAACTTGGTATGATCCCACAAACTTTGCCTGCAGCTTGGGATTTTCTCCCTGTCTCCAGTATTTATTCGTGAGCCACACCCAGTCGCCTAGGGCATGGTGGCTCCTCCCGGTCTTCCTGTCTCACCTCCATCTGACTTTGTTGTAGCACCTCGTGCACCGTCTGCAGCCTCCGCTGCACCTTAAGGGCGTGCTCGTGGGCAGGAAAGAACTCGGTCAGTGGTGGGTGACTTTCCAGCTGGTCCGGCAACCTCAGCTTCTATCCCAACATCAACAGGTTGGCTGTCTCTCCGGTTGCGGAGTGGGGGTGCCTCGGTATGCCCTCATCAGCTGGGGAAGCAGCAGGTCCTACTCATCCTGTCCCTGGGTCAAAAGTAGGGCCCTCAAGAAGTCCCCAAGTCCCCGGTTGTTCCATTCAACGATTCCGTTAGCCTGTGGGTGATAAGGAGTCGCATGGGTTTCCCCCACATTCCAGAGTTGGCACAGTTCAGCCATCAGTTGGTTCTCAAACTGCGCCCCCTGGTCCATTTGGGTCTGCTTGGGTAACCCCAGATAGCAGAAGACTCGCTCATCCAGTGCGCTTGTGACCATCGGGGCCGTAGCGTCAGGTAGTGCCAGTGCATCCTGCCATCGGGTGAAGTGGTCTGCGGTAACCGGCACCCACTTGTTCCCTCTTGGCGTGACTGGAAACAGCCCCACCAGGTGCATGGCCACTTTCTGCCAGGGTTGTCCGGCGTAAAGCCTTATTTTCCTTCCAGCTGCCTTTATCCCTCCATGCTTTGCGGTCTGCCACACCTCACAACTCTTCATGAGCTGTCTGACTGTGGCCGTCAGTCTAGGCCAGTACCAAGTCAGCTGGAAGCGGCTTATCGTTCTTCCCACACCAGCGTGAGCCAGGGCAAGCTTTTTCCACACCGTGGTCTCTCGCATTCTCGGGGACAAATGGCGCACCATCTGGCGTGGGCCACGCCATCTGGTGTGGCCCACGGGGCCATGCGTGCTTCCAGCACGCCGTCCTGTCGTATGCACAGAGAGCCTCGCATGTGATGCAGGGTATCCAGCTCTCTGGTTCCAACTTCCATGTGTTCTGCTGGCACCTTTTCCCCTGTGGCGATGGCACGATACATGATGGCCACGGGTCTTTGTCCAGTGGCCTGTGTCTTTGCCAGCTCGCCCTTTGGTCCTGTTATCTCTAGGGTAGCCGGTAGCCCTTCGGAAAAACTTCCAGCACCCAGGTTTAATTCACCCACTGTTGGGGCGGGAGTCCCGTGCGAGTTGCCGGGCGGTCCTCCGAGGTATGCGAAGTTGCCCAGGGTCGACCTCGCTCTGTCGAGAGCTGGAGTCCCTTCCAGGGAATTGGTCGGTACCCAAGCGGCTAACGGCCCTTGTTCCTTTGCCAACTCCTTCCGTGAGGGGCCCCCGTCCCTCTGCTCAATGCTCGCGCATTGCCGGCAGTCCTCGCAGGTTTGCCTGCTCAACCCATCTGCATTCTTGTGGCGAGTCCCTGACCGATGCTCTAGGATGTAGCGGAACTCAGCGAGGATCTATAGCCACCAGGCAACCTGGTTCGAGGGTTCCCTCCTCCTGCATAACCACCGGAGTGACGTGTGGTCCATCCGTAGGAGGAACTCCTGGCCATACAAATATGGCCAAATGTGCATCACTGCTTTTACCACCGCAAGAAGCTCCTGTCGAGTGACGCAGTAATTGCGTTTTGAAGGGGTGAGGGTCTTGCTGTAGTAGGCAATGACTATCTCGCAGACCTCCTGTACTTGGGACAGCATGGCCCCCACTCTACATCCGCTGGCGTCTGTGTCCAGGAAGTACTGCGTCCTGGGATTCGGGTAACCCAAGATCGGGGTGGTGCTGATGCTATCTTTCATTGCATTAAAGGCGATCTGCTCCCTTCCGTCCATCTCCAGGGCTCTCCTTTTGCAGTCAGTCAGTGCAAGGGATGCGCTATAGTGGCAAACTTTGGGATATATTGTCAGTAGTAGCCAACCGTCCCGAAGAATCCTTGGAGTTCTTTCACTCCGCCTGGGCTCTGCCATTCCGCGACTGCCTTCACCTTGTCGGGGTCTGTAGAGACTCTGTCCTGGCTTACTATGTGAACCAGGTAGCAGACCTGAGGTTGCAATAGTTCGCACTTGGATGGCTGTAACTTCAGTCAGGCTTTGTGGAGACTCTGGAAGACCTCCTCTAGCCGGTGCAAATGCGTATTGAAGTCCGGGGCGATGAATATAACATCATCCAGAAACAGTAGCAGCGTTCTCCAGTGAAGGCCGTGTAGCACCCGTTCCATGAGTCTTTGGAAGGTGGCGGGGGCGGACGACAGTTCAAAAGGCAACACCTTCCATTTCCATTATCCAGACCATGTCGAGAAGGCCGACTTCTCTTGCCCCTCTGCATCCAGGGGTACCTGCCAGTACCCACTCACCAGGTCGAGCCTGTTGAAATATCGACTGCCGGACAGGGCATCTAGGCTGTCGTCGATCCTGGGTAGAGGGTAGGCGTGCTGCTCGGTGATGGAGTTTAGACGCCAGTAGCGTCTTCCGGACCAACACCACGGAGAGCTCCAAACTTCTCCGGCTGGCTAGATCAGCACCCGCTTGAGCAGATCCTGGACCTGCATTTCGGCCTCGGCCTCCTTGTTTGGTCCGAGTCTTTGGGGGGTTGCCAAATTGGCTGAGTGCCCTCCTTAAGTGGAATGGAATGTTCCACCTCAGTGGTCTTTCCTACATCGTCGTCACATGTACTGAACACGATGGCATATCGACTCAGCAAGGAGGCTAACCTCACCGTTTGACCCGCCCCCTCACAGTTTGGCTGGGCTCCCTGGAACAGTTCCTCAAAATGAGCCAGCACTCCATTGATTGAAGTCGGACCGGCATCACACAGTAAGGGATCGTCCTCTTCGATCTGCAGGGTCTCCACTCACGTGTAAATGCTGAAAGTCAATGGCCACTGCGTAGCATTCATGCAGCGGGTGATGACCTGTCCCCTAGGTTCTGGCTGATTCAAGCCACTTGCTATTGGAGGTCCATCGGAAAATCCTTCGATCTGTCCCATAGGGCAGTAATTTCGTGTGGTGATGCAACAGTGTATTGCCATCTCTGTCCGGGCGAGAACCACTACCCCCCTTATCACCTGTACCTTGCTCGGTAGCAGCCGCCTATGTCGATCCGTGCAGACTAGCCGTCTGCCGTCTACTCAGACCACTGGCTGCTCAAATTCAAAAGAGCACCGATAGGCCATGAAGAATGTCATTTCGAGTATGGCATTCTCGCTCAGACAGCTAACCACAATACTTCCTCTGTCTTTACATCCCTCAGGCGGACGGCCAGATGGATTATTCCGTAGAAGGGGAGCCGTGTTCCGTCAGCCAATAGTCCATGGCTGTCACTCTCCTTGAGTTGGTCCCGTACGGCTCCTGGCAATTGATCAAAGACCTGCTTATTGATCAAGTTTGTGGTGCATCCTGTGTCTAAAAGAAACTGGATGGGCCGCCCCTCCACTTTTTCTGGGAGGAAATAGCTAGTGGAGTGAGGTCGACTAAGGGCTTGTGCCCTAGTAATGTCTTCCAAGACATACTCCGGGAGGCCTGAGAGCCTTCCTTTCTGTAGTGGGGCGGGGTCGGTCCCTCTGGTCATCCTACATCTGGGGTAGACCCGCTGCTCCTGTGATTGCCATCCCCAAGGCAGACAAGGGATCGGCCCTGCTGCCTTTGAGGCAGGCTTTCGACCATCCGGTCCAGTGGGGGTGGTTCTTGCTGTCTGGGGTGGAGGGAATTGGGGGGGAGGTCACCGTCCTTCATTTCAGGCTACATCCCTGCCATTTGCACGGAGGGGCGTAGGCGGTATCCGGGACAGTGGGAATGTCGAGACTGGCCTCACTAAAAGACTGGTAGTAGTTCCGTGTCTCCACAGGCCTTTCCTGTGCATGAACTTTCTTTGACCTAATCCTTGCTGGTTGAGACCAACCGTCGGCTGTCACTGAATCCCGTGTAATTCTATTGTGTTTCCGAGGTTGTTTGGCCTTGGTACAGCCAGTAGTTGGAGCTACTGTTGTGGCCAAGTTTCAATTCCCAAAGCCGGTTTGGTGTAGCGAGGGCAATTCTTCCGTACGTGCGCCGGTTGCCCACATCTTCAACAAAGGGTAGCTGGCTGGCTACTCCTCTTTGTTAGAGTGCGAACCTGCTCCTGGAGCCGTTCCACCTTGTCCGTGAGTGTTTGGACCAGCCGAGCAAGTCGTCCTATAACATCGGTCTCGGCGTAGTTCACCTGGTCGGAAGTTCCTCCCTCCAGGATTCGTACCAAAGATCCGGTGGATTTACACTCGCCTCCTTAGATCTGGAGGTATTCGTTTTCGGCCCGTACAGCGTCAGCCATCGTGGGCGTATGTACGGCCGACAGAAGTCGCTGCAAGACAGGCTCCCTTAGTGAGCTGAAGAAGGTATCCATAGCCATACTATTTTGGTGTCAATTCGGCAGGTCCCTGTACACAATGCGCACCAACCTCTCAACCTCCATAGCATGCTCTCAAAGCGTCGTCATTTCCTCTCGCCTAAGTGCCTTGCGCTGGTTAGCGCCTGCCTGGCGGATAGCCTGACTCTTGCCCGGAGGGCATTGAAAATGGCCTCCTGGTCCGCGGCTCGTCCGCGGCCCTCAGCATGTTTGTCCAGCGCTTCCTGGAGGTGCAATAGGGTTGCTCCTTTCGTTCACTGGTTGGCGTAGGCTACCTCCGTGAAGCGAGTGATGAAGTACTCCACATTTCCTTTTCCAGAGTGCTGGGGAGTCCTAAACTGTGGTGCTGGTTCCTAAGCCCTTGGCATCAGTAGTACCCGTTCTAGTGCCTCGACTAGTCGATTGGGTCTCGGCTCAGCACTCCTTGCTCTCCTATTGGCCATGTCTGGCTTTTATTAGGTTTCTGCTCTCTTTCCAGAGCAGTGCCTCTACTGTGTCTGTGGCTGTCGGCTCCTTTCCGCGTTTCTTCCTGTAGAAAGTTATTTCAGTAGGAGCTCGCTGCCTCCTCAGGCAAGTCCTTTCGGAGCCTTTAATAGGTTTCTGCTCTCGGAGCAGTACATCCACTGGGTCCGATACTGCAGGGCTTTCCGCAGCTCTCTCTGGGTTTCTTCCCATAGAAAGTTCTTCAAGTAGGAGCATGCTGCCTCCTCAGGTAAATCCTGTCAGAGCCTTCAGTAGGTTTCTGCTCCCGGAGCAGTGCATCTACTGGGTCTGGTACCACAGGGCTTTCCACAGCTCTCTCTGGGTTTCTTTCTGTTGTCAGGAAGTTCTTCCAATAGAAGCAGTGTCGCTGTTTTTCAAGCAGCCCAGTTCATCCAGAGTCCAGTAATCCTCCCATTGTCCAGTGATCCTGATGCGAGTCCTGTGGTGGAGTTCTTGGGATTGTCAGCGATCCCACTGCTCCCACCAGTGTAAAGGTTTTGTGCAACATTCACTTTTCCTCCACTAGTACAAGACTCGGTGCATGAGTTTATACATATATTTCTGTTTAGTTCATAAGTTGTACAAGAATGATCAAGTAACAGACAATGGACAGGCCCAGAACAGCTCTGCTCTTCAACACAAATGTTCAAGATTATATAGCTTATAAGCTCTGCCTCCGTTCTACTTGTCTGGACCCGGCATGGCTCTGCTCAGTTCGGTCTTGACTCAGCACAGCTCTGGCTTGGCTTAACTCTGACATCGTCATTCTGTCTGACTGAGCACAGCCCGGCTCGGCTTAGCTCAGCCCTACGCTCAGCTTTCAGTAAATCACATTCCATAACACTATGACGTTAACTTGTTTCATTGTTGGCATCAAAATGTAAAAATATTGTATAGAGAGTTTTAAAAATCGGTTGTAATTATCTAACGCTAAAAACCACATGGTAAAAATAATCAAAGCTTTATGTACATACGGTGCGTATTTAAAAATGTTAACAAAACAGTACGTTAATCCTACTAACCACAGTTACCTACAGTAGCTTTAGTGTATTTAGTGACTGCAATAAAAAAATGTTACATTACAGTATGACAAGGATGAAAAAGCATCATGTATCATGAATAAACCAGGAAATCTTGAGTTTTAATTAATATGTCATTTAGTGAGTGCTATTGAGAAAGCAGAGTATACCATAAATAATAAGACCTGAGGGTTGTAATAGCGTTTGTGAACTTGTGGTTACGCAAACAGAATACCGACCTACGGTCGCAATCTTTGCGAATTCAAATCCAGCACTACGCATTATTTTAGTTCCAAGATTTCAATAACTACAGCTGGACATACTGAATGTACACGCGCACAAGCGTTGAGACTTATGTATAAACATATGTATACATATATACGTATTCAAATAAGTATATATGTTCATGTCACATGTTGTACTTTTAAAACATTTGCGAGAGTAATGTGTGTACTCATGATTCACAAGTGCTGCTTTAGAAAAATGCTGATGTATCTTTGATTTAACCAATCATTTGAACAAATACATAGTTACAAAATATTGTGTGCATTTTAATTCTCAATTCTTGATCTTCTCTGTGTAGACCTTTTTCAGCCTACATAAATTGTAAGCTCATGCAAAACACTATAATAGGGATTCAAAATCATAAAAACTGTGATGTGTTATAACAGAAAAACCAGATATGTCAAGATAATAGATTATAACTACTTTTGCATATAATAATTTTTCTTAGTTTGAAAATAATCTAATGTTTTTTTATCTGGCATTGTTTATAGTTCAAAACTGCTTAAGCCTAATCAATACTGAAATTTCAACAATTATAAGATATTCAGTAAGTCAGAGCTTCTCTACTAATTTAAAGCAGACTAATCCTATATAATAAGAATTTTAAATTATAACTTTTTTTCATATTAAGCCGATGAATACCTCAGGATGCAGGAGATTCATAAAGCTGTCTTTGGAGTCTATTCTGTCAATATTAGGTTTCCTACACTTGAGGTAGAAGTAGAGTAGGATGATAAAGATAAGCATAATAAAAGGTAAATTGGAGAGAACATAGGAAAATATTAAACCTTCTCTGAATCTGTGGTCAGGACCTACAATAGATTTAACATTTACTCAAGTAATGAACATTTATCCAGTAAAACTAATAATTCTAGAAAATTGATATACCAAACAAAAAATGGGATATCCTAACTTATCATTGTTGAAAAATGTTTTTTGAGTGATTATACAAGGTGATCAATGGTGATCAAGGTGATCCTTCAAGGTGATCAAGGATCAAGGTGATCCTTCAAACAAAGTTGTAATATTCAGAATGTATATATGGCAATTACAATATCACATTTCTGTTCATCTAGTACTGCTGTCAATAATATTATATACATGTATTTGATTACTCTTTATGCATGTGACTGAGTTTTACTTGAACATAAGTACTGTATACATGTACAGTCATACCTTGACAAACAAATGCCCCAACATAAAAGAAATTTAAGATACAAGCCAAATTTTAAGTAGTTATCTGGCTTGAGATGTGAAACAAATTTGAGATACGAGCTGCTCCTCAATGCAACAGCTAAGTGGACAAGTATGCAAGAAACCGCTTTTGATAACAGCATCGCTTAAACTTTTTTGTTAAACCAGTTTAAAAATTGTTTAAAAGTCTGGCTAAAAAAGATAGAAAACTCAAGGTAATAAGCGCCCACCATGAAAAAGACAATAGAAAATGAAAATGTAGACAAAATTAGAATTAAGTTTAATGCAAGATTAAATATTAGGTTATTTTGCGTTGCTTAGACATGCTTAGCTGTGCTAAGTGTTTACATAGCATGCTAGATCTATTCATGGTAAATTTAAAGTTTATTATGTAGGAAAAAAAGTGTAGCGCACCAAGCGTGCTGCTGTTGAGTCTCTCACATCACCGGTAAAAGGTATCAAAGTTAAAATCTCCAAACAGTGCTGTCTATAGTAATGTTATGTTTTATAGCAGATTACAACCACGAAAAAATGTTTTTTTTTGGTTTTTGAGTGTACATAGGGAAATACAACAAAAGAGAACTAATTTTGGATCATAATATGCTCTTTAATTGTGCTTTTTTATAAATACCAAAGCTGATTAACTTGTATTTAGCTATTTTATATGAGAAATATTGCTTTAAGATAAGGATAAAATTACATGCAAGCTCATTCCGACAATGCATTAGGCACGTGTGTCAAGGTTCGACTCAATACCCATATATTAAAACTATTTAATTTTTTATTTATGATGACTTGTCCAGGCAGATCCATGTCCCTAAAGTTTTATGGCCCATTTGTAACCTATGATGAGAGTTGCTTCCCTTACCCATAAGTAGGGATTCTGAGCAAGCAGTTTCGGTATAGTCATCTTCAGTGTAGGCTCTGACCTTGACACAGAACTGTCGGGATGGTTTCAGAGGCCCATTGCAGTATTTTGAGGAGTTTGAGTCTAGGCAAGATCTAAGGAAGTATAATATGGCACATGATGAAGCTCTCTCAAAAAGTATAATTTCAATTAAATGTAGAATAGGAAAAACTAGCATGAACTTTTTATTGTACGCCAAAATGCCATTACGGTTACTTTCTATACTACTAGAAGATTCTTTTTTATCTCTCCAGCAGCTATCCTTATAATACTTACCAGATTGCTCAACAAATTCTTTAGCTAGTGCAATAAAGTTTTGAAGGGTACTAGTTGAAGTCATGAAAATTGTTTATTCAGGTTGACACATTTCTTAACCAAGCTGAAGCCAAAGAATCATGTTGTTATTGTTTGCGCTTACCCTTCTCCTACGACATAGTTGATCCAAGAGAAACTCGAACTGTTCTCAGAACTTGAATAAAAACCACAAATGCTGTTTGAGTTGAAGACATCACAGGCTGCGAAAACCTGATAGCATGGCCACACTGACAGATAATCATCTTTTATCTGCGTGTTGAAACAAAAAATGATTATTTTTCTTGAGGTAGAAACTTTACAAACAAAAGTCTCGGTAGTCAGCACAAAAGCTAATTTAAGGTTAGAAGGCACCCTCAAAATAGTATTTTTTTCACAAAAGCTAATTTAATTAAAATTAAGTTAAAACAATGTTGAATAAGATTAGTGTTTGCTGTTATGGTCTAGATTAACCATTTAAAAAATCTTCATATCAAACTCAACAGAAGCCATTCTGCGAAGTCAGTCAATCCTAAGCGTATGCTGGTAAATTTAAACTATTATAGCACAATATAAATGTGAAGAGTTATTTATAAGACAATCAGTCTGATAACTCTGACCATATTTTAGTAAATTAATTATATTATTTATTCATATAAAGATGAAGAGTTACGTATAACAAATTTCAGTCTAACAACTTTGATCATACTTAGCTTGGTTGAACATTATGCAAACCAACTTAAAGGTGAAGAGATAAACATAAACAATTTGGTCTAACATACCTGAGCATATGCCAGTAAGTTGATTCTATTATATCCTAATATAAATATTAAAAGGTATGCGTAAGGACAGTCGGTCTAAAAAACCTGAGCATATTTTGAAGTATACTTATGGGAAATTGGTATAACGAAACTGAGCACATTTTGACGTGTAATTATGGAAAGTCAGTCTAACAAACTTGAGCAAATGCTGTTGAAATTATTATATTTTTTGTCTATGTATAAAACTATAGGGTGTCAGGGTGGCCTAGTGATAGCATATTTAACTGTCAACCATGGGGTTGGCGATTCGATTCTTGCGTAAGGCCAATCTGACAAAATATCTCAGCAAGCTTTCAGCTTGGGTCTTTTGGATCTAGACCATAACTCGAAGGCACCGTGTACCACACTGACATTGTGGGTATGCATCGATCGCTAAAATGCAAGTCATTGTTGATGTTGACACACTGCCGGAAAAATTAAAGACAACAGTAGTGTTGTCTGTCTGTAGTTTGTCTGTCCAGTTATAGCAATAAGCTTTTCAGCAACAAAAAATCACTTCTGTACTGAATTTAACTCGCTAATTGATATTATAAATCTACTAACAATCATGCTTAATCCAAAGATTATGCGGTTATCATTGCACCAATCACTCTTACCATTTACAGTATATCTGTTTAATGCTTGCACACACTAAACATGTACTTTTTTATTATTAATTAGAACAGTTGAGAAGCCCCTGTCATATTACTTGTTTTTACTTTTCTAAGTAGAACACAATGTTTTTTCATCCTCGCATATGCTGGAGTTGAACAAATGTTTTTTCTGACTTTTTTCTGCCGTACGATATCAACAAAATATTTTATCGAAATTAAAATTTGGCAGTCGATATGCTGATTATGTCAAAATAAAAATTCTGCAAAAAAAACTATTTGCTAAAACTTCTCACAACACCTGAAATGGATATGACCCTTGCTCTCTATCACAGCTCCACATTATTAATTTTAAGTTATAGTGAAAACGAAACAGAAAATTGATAAATGATAAAACTTTTGGAAGGTGAGAAAGTTGGAGTTTAGTTTGGTAAAATGTTGGCTAAAACTTGGCTTCAAGTATGTGTTTAATAAGTTGAAGTCATTTTAATTAAATTTAATGTTTGTGTTATACACCTGTCTTGAAGGTAAGAGCTTCTTCCAGTACGTAGTGTTGCATCTTATTCCAGATTATACTAAATACACTAAAGTTTTGTTAGGAAACTATACTTACTAAGGTTGCTATTTTATTTTGTTTCTAATTTTGAAAATGTACAGTAAATATATAGAAATTTAATGATTTCACTAAATGCTTTTGCAGAAAATAATAGCTTTGTTTTTCTATACTAATTGAAATTGTATAATTGGATACTAAATAATTTTTATTGTAATAATAGCAAAACAGACTTTATTTAGCCATTAACTCTAATTATTTTAAATTCACATTTAAACACCTTTACAGTTGTTTTGTGTTTTTTCTTACTTTATTTCAGCTGCACAAAACCCTTGCTTAATGATGTCAATTTTTAAAGTTTCATATAGCAATAGATGTTGTTATATATTAAAAAAACTTAATTTTTGTTCGAAGATTTTCTTCATACCCTGGCAATGCCGGGCATTTACCTAGTAGCTTCATAAATCTCAAAGTTTATTGCCGGAAAGCACAAAGGGAAAAAGATGCTTTGTAGATGATTGATATTAGAGCCTTCCGTTTTGGCAGATCAGCAAAAACCTCTGCTACACTACAGCAGCCAAGCTGTCAATGACTGTTAGCACTTTCAGTGTACATTGTATCTTCAAACACGCTGTTTGTTTTAGCGGTAAAGGTGAGCTTACCTTTACTAAAACAAATACCATGTTTGCAAATGATTTGCTGTACTAAGAATTCACTCTCTTACCTGGTAGGTTACTCAAGTTTATTAGGTGGTTGTTTGATCACACAGTCAGAACTGGGAATTCTGTTAGTCTTAATATAAAGATGACGAGATATGCTTAAGATTAGACAGGAAAACAAACCTGAGCATATTTGGGTAGGTCTTTACTGCTCCTTTTATTGTAGTAGTCAGCATCGATCCATGACAGAGTTTCACAGACAATCAGAGTGTAGCCTCGAATTGTACCATTATCATCATTAAATATTTTAGCAATTGTTACATTAATTCTAGAAATCAGAAAATTACAAATTATTGCAAAAAAAGCGTAACTATATTTTTCAAGTTTTGTCTCAATGTTGTGACTAAATGTACACTTCCCAAATTTTTTCCTGAAATATTTGAAAATAAGGAAAAAGTTTTTTTATGACTGATTACAATTTTTAAATGTTCACAAATTATGAGTGATTTCAACTCCTTTTGTTTAAATAACACATAAAACATTGATTCTAAGAGGTGAAATTAGAACGCCTGCAAAAACACGCTCCCTGTCGAGGTCTTTAGTAACTAAAGCTTAAAATGTTAGCAATTATTTGTTTCAATATTGTATACTTGCCCAAAAACCCAAACCAACAACTTACATATGTTGCCAGAACATTTTAGGCGTGTTTGAAAAAATCCCAGGAAAAGTTTTATTTTAACATTGTCACAGGATTATTTGTAGACACCTTATTAGCGATCCAGTAACATTGTGAGAAACACATAGCTGGAACAAATGAATGCTGCGGCAAAATAACAGGAATGCTTCTATGGAATGTTTGAATGTAAACATCAGAACATTGGCTTGCACTCTAGTTAAGACATTCTGTTACAACATCATTTCTACCTTCAAATGAATGTCTCAGTAATGTTACAAAGATGTTACTCTGGAATTTTGGGGTGTAAACATGCATAAAACATTTGCTTACAATGTAGTTAGAACATTAGGTATATATCTACATTTAACATGTTATAGGTATTAGTGTAGAACAAACTCTCACAATGTACCTTCAGTTTTATATTGCCGTGGAAAGGTAAACACTGTAATGTCAATAGCTTTGGTTAATCAGATACGGGGTTTATCATTTTTTAAATTTAAGTCGAAGAGTTTGTATTAACTTGTTGCTGACTCAATTTTCATATTACAAAGCTGAACTTTTAAAAGAGAGCAATTTATGGTATTAGTTTGTTTTCTAACCAACGCTAAGTATGATCAAAGCTTGTCAATAATTTAATGAAATTCACAGTTATTTAAAATTTCTGTTTTTATAGGTATATTTACTGATCATCGAATATAACTAATGCACGGTTTCTTATCAGTTCTTCAAATTAAATGATGTACAGTTTTTTATTGGTTCTTCAAACTGTTGTTTAAAAAAATAGTATCATAAACATAATTCAAAAAGAGTAGTATTATCATTGCTCATTTGCTAACAAATTAGTTTTTTTCACTAAAAAACTATGACATATTAAAAAAGATTTAAAGATGTAATTGCACCATTGAAGTCATATGAAAAGAAATAAAGCATAAGGCTTAAACATCTGCTACATTTTGATGTAACTGTGGTCTTTGTAGACAAGCCTAGTCCAAAGTTATAAGCGTTTGAACGAGCTCATTTTTTGAAGCGCTCAGAATCAAGCGGGTGCTCTATTTGTGACGTAAATAGTGAGCATATATATGTTGTATTATGGGATTAGTTAGGCTCAGGCTATATTGGTGTCTGAACTCAAGGCAGTACAGGTGGTCTTGTTAATTATGGTGAGTGCATAAAGCTGGATAAAGCTAGTGGGTAAAGCTAGTAGATTAGCTAGTGTGAGGCAGTATGGGGGAGGATATAAGGAAGTGTAACAAAAGAGAGAGGCTATGCTTTATCTTCACATCAGTACATGTAAGTACATCGATTTATACAACAATATAAAAAAGATTTTTTGAGAAATAATTGTATAATCTCTTCTTTAGCCAATCATCAGCACACAAATTTTATATAGGTCTTAAGAAATGTTATCGCTAGTAAAACGCCTTGTTTGTGATCTCAAAGATTCTCATTGTTGGGTAACTTGCTGAATTACTAGATAGCAAACGCTGCATCGACTCATCTTATTGATGAACAAAAATTTTTTAACAATGCTTCCAGTTTCAGCAAAGGCGACTCAAGAGTTTTTTGAGCATCAGTACCATAAATATTGGACAGGCAGCTTATGGCGAAAGCTGACAAGCGTCAGCAGCGTTATGCTGCAGAGGAAGATAGGAGAATAGAGGTAAATCTATCTTCAACATTGAGTGTCTTATATAAATATAAACACTAAACTAAAGGTAATAATTTTACTACTCGTGAATACATTTACTGATTAATAAAATTGTTACTTTCAGCTCTCACAACGTCGTTTCAAAACTTTTTGTACCGTATCAGCTAGCTATAATATTTGCTCCAAATAATCTTTGACAGTTTTAGGTAGTTAATTAGATTAATTTTTAGAATTTATGTTTACTGCTCTTTGTAGAATGTGAGAAAATAGGATTGATCATAGCTCATCTTTAGCTTTTTGAAACAGAGCTAAGAATTGTTGGCTTTGCATGCTTTTGTTCAACATTTTCTAATTTCGAACATGACACTCACAACCATCCTAACTCCAAAATTGAAAGCTTCCGGTAGAAACACATTAGAACGCAATATCAATGGATGACATACATTTATTATATTTCTTCTATCGAATGCAAGACTTTTATGTGACCCCAGTAGCGGTGTCAGTTTGGAAAGTGTCATACTTAGAAAGAGAGACATGAAAGTGTGCTGCACAAGTCATCATACGTGGCATTTTGTTTTTAAGACTAGTCTCAAGTATGTTGTAGAAGTGCAGAAGTGTACATACCTTAAAATACCAACTCCATTGAGAGTTGCTTTTCATAACTACCAAGACTACTTTGGTAAGTTTGTAGCTAATTAATGTATTTTTATTGATGATAATTTTGCTAGAGGCCATATTGCTTCTGAATGAGATTCAATAAGTTATGTACGTACTGTATAATGAAAGTTTAATATTTTGTTATTACCCAAGTATTCAGCTGAAAACTGTTTAAAACCCTTTGAAATGCCTTTTGAAAGAACATGAGATGTACAACATGGTATGTAAAGACAAAGGAAGTCATTCACATACAGATCATTGGTATTTTGGACATACCCAGGACTTACAAGAACAGAGTAGTGATGGCTACCAACCTATTTGTACACCATAGTGAGACTAACATATCTTTAAAACCAAAGATGAAGGGAAATATTCAGATATGATACATACAAAGTTTGAGTTTACTGCAGTAGAGTAATTTGTCTTATTATATTAGCTGTAAATATGTGAGGGGCCAGGACTTATATAGATGTCCTTAAAAAACAATTTGTTGAGATAAACATTGTTAGCTTGTAAAAATTATATAATAAAATAATAATGCTGAAGATAATGCAAAACATGGTCGGCAGAACATATTGAGTACATCACAGCCCCATTGCAACCTGTGCCAAAATCTTGTTTGATAGATGGGTTTATGAAGTGCAAACAGAGAGGCACTTTTCATAGCTTGACTCAATTTCAACGTACCAAGTTTTAAGAGGCGCTCAAAAAAATTTGTTTTCTCTACGACTAAGTAAAAACAAGTGAGCCCTGGCCACAATTCGTCAATCAGGTGCAATAATTGCTTTATTAACCCTTTGCTAAAATTGGTGGGTATATTGGTATCAAAACAGTTGACATTGTTTTGCATTCACTAGTTTAGTCAAGTCAACAAAACATTTGCTTTGTACTTAAATAAACTAATTGAATAGGACCAGAAATTCTTTTTCTAAGAATTGATACTAATACTGACTAGATATCGTTGACTATACATGTTCATGACTTTTTAGGGATGCAGTTGGTTTCCCCATTTAAGTATTTGAACATATTCTGCTCAAAGATGCAACTTGCTTATTTTATCGAGTAATTAGTTTTTAGTGTGGGAACTTTTAGTATAGCAAGTGGGAACTTGGCTCATTCAAAGGCCTCGATGAACTAAGTTAACTCGACAACCAATTGCCATAAACTAGTGGAATCGGAGTCAGTACTCAATGCTTACACAGCAATTAGAGAAAACTAAAGTAAAGAATTTGTATTACGTTTTTCAATGCGTATGAGAAATTTATAATAATGTATCTGTTCCTTGACTAAAAATTTAATTTTTGCAATCATGAACAAATACCAAATAAAATATATGCCAATAGAGCCAAGTAAGACTCGAATTTTATTGCAATAGATCCTGTGAATACAAAAAAAGAGACAGACTGTCTCATTATATACATCGTTTTGGGCAAATCTGGGCACATTTCTTCTGCCTGTTAACCAGCAATAAGTTTTGTCGATTTTAACCTTGAAAACTCTTAGCAGTTAGGCAATCTCCAACATCAAAAACAGGATCAACTGATAGAATAATACCTATACCTTCTAATAGAATCAACTAAAATTGTTGCAACTAAATTTTTAATATTTGACAAGGGCACATATCCATTGTCATAGCTTGTGAACCACATGGTTTATAGAATCTGCTTTGAAAACAAATTAATCAGCATAACAATTTGCAACAGATGGTGCAATAAAAACAAAACAGTTTTGTTGCAGGAATAGCTCAGAAACCTTTTTAAAAAATTCTGCTACTGCAGTGAACATGTTTGTGTTGGACGAGTTATTAATATTATTGCAGCTTATGGCATTATCATTACTGCTAAAAATGAACCAAAAATTACCCAAAGAGTATTGGTTTAAATCACGGAATCCTTTGTAGTAGTGCATAAAACACTACTGGTAATTAATAAGAAGAAATTGTAATAATAATAAAGTTTGTGCAAAGCGAAAATAAGCTCAGGATGGGTTGTAAACATATTTTCTATTGGCTCAACATACACAGTTAGAAGTTGATGTTGTATACTCACTGATTGTTGCCCACAACTTTCTCAACAGCAGGCTTAGTCTCATTCCACCAAATATAAGGATGCAGTGAGGGCTGGCCAGTTTTTAAAGTAAATAAAGCGTCTCCATTAGGCTTTGGAATTTCAACGTAGTCTGTTGAGTTGGCTAAAAACTAAACATGGCACTTCAGTTTTTCATGGACTATGGAAGACCATAACCTTTTATTTAACGCTTTGATCAAGCACCGCATGAAGGTGAAAGAAAACATTGAACCATTAATTATAAAGAAAAGTTAACTTTTAAATGATGGAAATCGAGCAGAAATAATGAGCTAAAGAAATTGCTATTACATTGCTTTAGGATTCTTTCTACCAAGCAATGTGTTACTTTATCTTCCCTAATTTTTCTTAAAAATTATAAAACCTTTAAAGAATAAACTAATATAAAAAAAGTTTTTTAATTTTGTCTACTAACATATAAAACATTCTGATGTACTGGTGGGCACATGCTTTGATTGTTTTCTGAGTCAGTAGTTTGACAAGGCACCAGCTGTGTCATATTCGAAAAGAAAAATGTAAAACTTGCGGAAAAGGCCATAATGTGTACAGCTTTAATAACTTTTTAGTTTTCAAATAAATAAATAGCCTCTGTGTTTGTTAACAATTTGTAACCAAATAAGTAACGAAAAGTTTAAAACATACCCACAATGTGTAGTCGAATCCTGGCCGTAGATATACAAGCGTGCTGTACTCTCCAAACTGGGTATGGTTAAACTGAACTATTTTGGTAACATTCTCCTGGTAGGCCGAGTTAAACCCTTTAATAGAATCTGCTTAGTTTAAAAGAATTTCAACATTAAAATACAACACATAAGATATTTACTACATTAGAATACTAAAATGGTTCATAAATATTATAAACACTTTGCTTATGCACATTTTGTCATGCTATTGGGGAATCAACTTGAGATTTTTTTTCATTCATAAACAGACTTACAAATATTGATTATAACAAAGAAGGCATTGGGAGTACTTTTTTATTTGTTTAGTGCAAAATATTAAATTTATTGAAAATAAACAAAGTGAAACTAAAAACCTTCAGCTAATTTTTTTAAATGTGTTGAATTATAAAATTTGAGCACCATTTTCCTGCTCCGGAAAAGTTTTGTTACTGCCAGTTTGTATACCCACTAAATGATTCTACCATAAAAGGTACAAAAACTGGATTGTTTCCATTTTAAAACTTAGTATTTTTAAAGACATGGCTCCTGCTTTTGTACTAAGTTTAATCAATGTTGTTTACATTAATAAAGAGTAACAATGCGTTACCTTGAAATGTAGCTGTGTAGAGCACTTGTATGCCATCAAATGCTTTAGTCTGTATCAACCTGAGCATTACTAAACCAATTTGCAGTATCTCGATTTCAAGGGCATACTGAAATAGTAAGGAAAAACTAAAAAATAGCATTGAGTTGTAACTCTTTAACATCAAATATTTATGCAGAAATTATAGTGCTATGAATAAAATTTTAAAAATACTTCTTAGAGTTTCATTTGTCCAAAGTTGGGGTTTTACTACACAAACTCCTTCTATGATGATCTTGTAGCTACATGTAGCTGAATGTAGCTAACTGATTTTTTACCTTTGTGGCAACCTAAGTGTTAACGGCAGTGTCGGAGAGACTCGAAAAAAACAAGTTTGCTATACTAGATTTGTGGGACACTAGATATAAATGTATATAGCGTATATATACACTATATATACACTATATATATATGTGCATATATATGTATATATATTGTATGAAAAATTTGTCTCTCAACCCGGTTAACCCATATGGGTGGTAATATCGGGTCTTCTACCAGAGACATGAAGGTTTAAGCACTCACCTCAAGATCTTAGCTGTTACTAATAGCAAACTTTTTTGTAACTCACTTGAGTTGATTGCTGTGAGTATCTGGGCTAGTCACATTTTATGTGCATGTTTTATGGAGCCCAGTACTCTAATGTAAACTGGAATTAAAATAGTTCCAACATCCCTGCATCTTTCTATCTCTTTTCCAAAAGAGAGATAATTCTCCCATTTTCTTTTTTCTTTGCTGGGTGGGTTTAAACACCCAGGTATCATGTAGGAGACCCAAGTTAGAGCAAAATTTGCCACCCGAATGTGTAACTAGGGTGAGAAACAATTTTTTATTGATATATATTCATATATATATATACATATGTATATATATATATATATATATATATATATATATATATATATATATATATATATATATATATATATATATAGGCTACATGTATATATAAGCTATAAATATATATATTTATATATATATATATGTATAGCCTATATATACATGTAGCCTATATATATGTAGGCTACATGTATATGTAGGCTATATAGGCCACTGTATATGGAAGTATATATATATTTATATATATATATATATTTCCATATACATGTATATATATTTTCAAACATAAATATATATTTTCATATATAAATATATATATATTATATACATATATATTATATGTACATATGTATTATATATATATATTTATTTTCATATATATTTATATATATTAATGTATATATATATATATATATATATTTATATATATATATATATATATATATATATATATATATATATATATATATATGATACTCTTATTCAAATATGAGCTCATGTAGAACAGTCTAAATTTTCACCATCTTTTTTAACTTGTTTTAAGCCAGTATTTTAATAGTGGCTGTAATTATGCATTGTGACAGTAACCAGTTGATGGATGTTCATTATTGTTTTGTAGCACATAGTTTTACCGGTTTCTAAATATGCTTACATATATCGGAAGGTTTTTGCATTGAGGATTTGTCGTCCCATTCCAGTGACCATCACCATTACACTCCAGAACTATTTTGTTCTCAGTAGTATTAGCTGTGAGTCCATACCTCGGATAGCAGGTGTACGTTACCTACAGAATATTGACTTATCAGGTTTTTGTTATTTCAGCTATATTTACCAAACATAGATAGCTTTGAAAGTAAAAGGCTTGAAAAACCTGCCAAAAATATTTCAGCCAGTTTTTATAAAATTGGGCAGCATCAAACTTTAAAAAGCAGGAAGGTTTCAGACTCTTTCCAAAACACGATTTTTCAAAACTCAAAAATGAATATAGCACCTTTTGCATAAAAATATCGATGCTGCATGGAGATGTAGCTGTGCATAGGAAAGGATTTTAAATTAAATTGGAGTAAATCTACATATATTTCCTATGAGACTGTTTTTACTACGAGACTAATGCAAACCAAAATAAATTGAGTTTTTAAAAAGTATAAAATTAAATTAAAATACAGCACATGAAAGTTTTGTAAGCAGCATAAAAATAATTTGGCCCAACAAAATGCAATAAATTGCAAAGACTTTTGAAATCAGCATTTCTTCTTGACTTATAACATTGGATAATATTCTATTGGTGTTGGACCTTCAGCAATGACCAAGGTAATTAACTTTAGATTTTGTTGTAGGGTATCAAGGTCCATAATTCTTTCTACGCATTTGTTAGAATTGGTATGCTGCAGCTTTGTGGACTGTTAGAGTCAAGGCTTTTATACTTTAGTGGTTCTCTGTACGTAATTAAAATGAGAGACTTTTGGTTGTAGCAGCTGCATTATTACATCACGAAGTTCAAATAATATTTGTCTTCTTGTTAAAAAACAATGGCTTTTGTAGAAACTTTTGAACTGTAAAAATAAACACGCTCAAAAAATGACCACATGAGGTATTATGTAGAAAGTTTTGAGATATCTGAGTTTCTTCTAAAAATGTATTTAGCTCACTTTTGTCTCCTTTCTAAAGTGTCTCACTCTCTATTCACATCTATTTGCTCTGGTAGTTAATAAAAGTGTATGCAACAATATTTGCTCTGAGTTATACACAAAGTTTTTTGCTAGAACAGCGTTTGCTATGAGGGTAGCATCATTTTCTGTTGTAGGAATCATTTCTGCTTTTTGTAGCAAAACAGTATATTTAGTATCCATCATGACCTTGACCTGTGGCATAGGAGCCATATCTGTTTCAGACTAGACCCTTTTGCAGACACCTTTATGGGCTTGTACTCGACAAAGCAGCAAAAGTGGTGAATATGAACTTGACTTATTCAGTTGTCATAATTTTATGACTTTGCGTGGGCTTGAGTGGGACACACATGATTGTCTAAAAACTCTGAAAACTTCCTTGCTGATTTTCAAAGTTCATGCAATTTAAGACTTTTTTTGAAGATATGGGATGAGTCATTTTGGCTGCTTATGGTGCATTCCTATCTCAACATATAAATAGTGGAAAGGAAGTTAGTAACTTCTGCACAGCCTCACTTGGAGGCATTACAAAATACGGTGTTGGCGTGTTTTAAGTGATGCAATTTTCAAGTATTGTAAACTCACTATGGTGGGTTAACAATATACATTGCTAGCTTTGAATTGGTTCTAATAAAAAGTTTTTGTAATACATAGACCGTATGCAGTTCTTTGTATAGCCTTCCCACCTTGGAGTTGTTACTGCATAATACTAAACAAGTTAGCTGCAGAAAGTATCTCCGAAACAAGAAAACAACTACAAAATTTTAAGAATTAAAAACATGTTCTTGATGGTCAAAACTCATTGAAATCAATAATCAATAATAAATGAAATGATAGTGATTGACAAAAAGTACTGTGTCAAAACATCATATAAAAATTAACATTATTGTTAGTTCATTTTAATGGACAATCAATTTATTACATTGTGAATGAAATTTACTATGTCATTATAGTATTATACATAGCTGGTTATTTATGGAATAGTTACTTGCTTAACGCTTAATTCAAAGATATTTTCCTATAACAGCTCTCTATACATATATACTAGGGATGTATTTACCAATTCATTGTAAACTCAGTATTGAAATAAAGAACATTACAGTGAGAACACAACAATTATTTTTATACAGTTTCCAGATATAGCACTTACAAGGGCACCATATCTAAAGTCGCTGGTAACATTTCGGAATACGTTGATACCTGGACCAGGATCTCCACAATCAGCCTCTACAGAAGAGTAAAGCCAACTAATATA
This sequence comes from Watersipora subatra, assembly GCF_963576615.1. Lineage (NCBI taxonomy): Eukaryota > Metazoa > Bryozoa > Gymnolaemata > Cheilostomatida > Watersiporidae > Watersipora > Watersipora subatra. The sequence goes on from NC_088717.1 coordinate 16,205,810, forward strand.
TAGTTACATGTAAACTCAAGAATCATTGCGTGACTTAGTTGGTAGGTGACAACAACAGGATGAGTAACTTCATATCTACTGCACGACAGAAGCTGTGAACTGATAAGTCTTGTTTTATCAACAGCATAGTTTAGAATATCAGCCGAAGAAGGCTATTTATATCAACAACATAGCTTGGAATATCAGCCTAAGAAGGTTAGTTATATCAACAGCATAGTTTAAGACATCAACTGATAAAACTTGTCATATCAACATCATGATAGTCTATGATATTAGCTATTAAGGTTTGTTATATTTACCTCATTTAGTAGGCTATCAGCAACACTATCTACTATATAAACGGCAATCGTTGTCTATCTGTCTGTCTATCTGTCTGTCCGCTTTATAGAGTACCGTACTTTTCGGACTATTAGCCGCTACTTTTATATAAGGGCGTGTCTATTCTGTGGTTTTTTTTTCATCGCTAGGGCGCATTAACGGGAATCTCCGGTTAGTACACGCCTCTATTATAATACGTAACCCGCTATTCACCGTAGGGATGGAAGATAAATGCTGATATGTTAATAGTATGAGTTGTCTTCTCGATATATTGAGTCACCGATAACTCCCAAATATGAGCAGTATAAATAAATTATATGGCCGTCTTTTTTTTCGATTCGATCGCTAGTTAGTAATCTTTTATTTTGCTGATAACAAAATAACAAAAAGCCTTTATTTGCAGGCATATTATCCAATAAAACGGAAACTGTAGAAGAATCCTGAATGCAAGATAGTAGTGAACAATTCATATTTAGTTTGAGATTATTTGTGTAAAAGTTAAAAGAAAATTTACATGAGAGGATGACTTCAAATAAGTAATGCAGGATAGCTTATACAAAGATAAATTGATTGATATGTACTATAAACAAGGGTTCAGGGCTGAAGAATAGATCCTCTATGATTATTGATTGTGGCAAGATTGTAACAGATTCGATCGTACGAAGCAAACTTAATTAATATGAGTAAGTAGTAAAATTAAATTAGTAGTAAATATTAGTAGTGAATTAAATAAAATTTACTACTCTTTAAATAAATTAATGAGTAGTAAATTACATCTAATTAATATTTACTGCCAACGTGTACCGGAAAGGTCATGTGAACATTTGTTTCTTGCAACCACTAGAAAAACGCTGTTCTCTATTTACTAAATAAACGGCAATCGTTGTCTATCTGATTGATTGTCCGCCTTATAGAGCGGTCTTTCCTTTTATCGTCGTACGAATTTCGGTCGTACGAAGCAAACTGAATTAGGTAATATGTGTAGTAACGGTAAATAAATTATAGAGCGGTCTTTCTTTTTCCATCCGGTCGAACGAAGCCAACCGAATTAATATGAGTACTAATTATCGTAATATCGTAATTTCGTAATATGGACTATTAGCCGCTACTTTTCTCTGACGATTTGAGCCAAGCGGCTTATATAAAGGTGTGGCGATTCTGTTTTTCTTTCACCGCTCGAGCGCATTAACCAAAATCCCCGGTTAGCAGGCTTTTTAAACGGCAAATTTTCTGCCGTGTCTAAAAGCACCTTTCCTGAGTTCTGCGGCCTATACAAATGTGTCTATACAGCTATACAAATGTACTATTCATTAAATAAAATAAATTAACGAGTAGTTATTTACATGCAATTAATATTTACTGCCAACGTGTACCGAGAAGGTCACGTAAACGTTTGTTTCTTGGAGCCACTGGAAAAACGCATTTCTCACCTACTAAATTTCCACATCAAAAAGGTAAGTGTTTCTTATACGATGTTGTATTGTCTATGAATTGCCACATCTCCACTACTTAATAATGTTGGATTTGCCGCTGTTCGTGATAGTGGGTCATGTTCATTTCCTTCAGCAGCCGAGTTACTAATTTTTTTCCAGCTACGAGTAGGCCTACTGTAACTTACTATTACAGAACTTTCACGAGTACTATGAGAGTTGTGATACGCTATTGTGAAAAGAAAGAGAGCAGCTGCTATCGACTTACTGTCACCCTGCATCAGCCATGATCAGCTATACGTCGCCTGCTCAAAAGTAGGCACACGCCGAAAACTGTTTCTTCATACGCCCGACAGAAAAACCAAAAATGTTGTCTATCCGCACGTGTTGCGTTGAACTAAGGGAGAGAGAGAGAAAGAAAGGAAGAGAGAGAGAGCGAGGAGGAGAGGGGAGAAAGAGAGAGGGGGGAGAGGGAGAGAAGGGGAGAGAGAGGGAGAGCGAGGAGGAAAGGGGGGAGAGAGAGAGAGAAAGAGGGAGAGAGAGAGGGAGAGGGGGAAGAGGGAGGGAGAGAGAGGGGAGAGAGGGAGAGATGGAGAGAGGGAGAGAAGGAGAGAGAGAGGGAGAGCGAGGAAGAGAGGGGGGAGAGAGAGAGGGAGAGAGAGGGAGAGAAAAAGGAGAAGAGGGAGGGAGAGAGAGAGGGAAGAGAGGGAGAGAGACGGAGATACGGAGAGAGGGAGAGAGGGGAAAGAGGGAGAGAAGAAGAGAGAGAGGGAGAGCGAGGAGGAGAGGGGGGGGAGAGAGAGAGGGAGAGAAAGAGGGAGGGAGAGAGAGAGAGAGGGGAGAGAGAGAGAGAGGGGAGAGGGAGAGAGGGGAAAGAGGGAGAGATGGAGAGAGGGAGATGTAACTGCATATTTGGAGTTGTTTTACAGTATGAAAGACAACTCTCAATAAACCTTATGCTGTGCGTGAATCTATTCCTGTAGACGGGTAATGCAGCTAGTGAATGTATAATACGCCGTAAATAAAAATATAAATATTTGCTATACTTACCGCATAGCTTACAATATCAGCTAAAAAACTTTGTTATATCTACTGCTCAGTTTGTGATGCCAGCTGATAAAGTCTGCTGTATTGCTGCCTATTGATGAGGTTTTTGGTGTCTATTTGTGCTCAAATACACCCTGTCTTTGAAGCTTGAATACTAACACTTTCCAATTATTTTGCATGTACATATCCTTGTAACAATCATTATAGAAACAAATTTGTGTAATTGTTTGAAAACATATTTTAAACTTCACTACATATAAACATGTTTAATTATTCATCATTTTATCCCACGACCAAATGAGCGGAGCGAAGTTTGAGAGTTTTTACGATAAATGCATGTGCACACAACTTACGAAAATTTTTCATCAGCAACATCGCAAACTCTCGTTTCGAAATCTCATCAACAAATTTAACCATTGTTTTGTAGAGCCGTTTAAGTATAATAATGATACAAAACACATATAAAACTATTCAAATATATTGCCAAGCCTTTGAAAAAGTGTCGACAGTTTCTTAAAACTTATCCATCTGAACGGATTATACACAAATAAATTTATTTGGCGAAAATCGTTATTAAAACTTGCTAAGCCTCACTTTTATCCAAGTTAAGACCGGAAATTGAAACGCCGAGCGACAGAGAATAGAACGAGTAAGTCGTACGCATTTCACGAAAAAATAACGTGCACATTTCACCAGTCTATAGCATTGTCGAATTGCCAAAGGTTTCTGTAATTAATGTAGGAGTACTGAAATCATTTTATTTTTGCCGATTTCAAAGTAACTGACATTTTAGACACCTTTGACTACTTTGGTATTCTAACTGATGTTTAACGCAATGTAAGTAAAGGAAATGACGATGATATTTTTTTCTAACGATTCTTATGAAATTATTACAATATTTAATTATAAATTTGGATGACTACAAAACAATGACTGCGTAGTACAGATTTTCTAAAAATCTATACAAATATCACAACTTCTTGATACTGTTAGCTTTGACGTTTTGAAATATGAACAAAATTGTGCATTGGTTTTATATTATTACTATATTAATAATATTGGTTATTCTGATAATATCAGTGCATTTTACTTCTAATACTGGCCAATATTGCATTTCTCCTATTGCAGGGGGAGAGATATAAACATATAATCTTTTCCTTTCATTATTGCTATTTGTTGTATATAATAACACCAACACCCAGTACATTACAGCTACCATTGCAGTTATCGTTTTGCACTGCAGTGCCATTTGACTGCTAATATTGCATTTCTCAACCATCAGTACTCTTTCTTTTTTTCCAATATCACTTTGGTCGTGGGCTGTATGACAGTGGAATTTCTAGTTACTATAGTTACACACATATCATAAATATTTTTCCAAAATCAGGATATTGTAAAGTTGTAACCTACATCACAGATTTGGTTTTTTATATTCATAAGGCAATTTTTTTTCACAATTCAATTAAAACATCTAGTATTCTTTCATTGATATATTTAAAGGGATGTTGTTTTAAACGTAAAATAGAAGTTCATTGCTAAAATTTGAGCTTTGAAATATTCAGATTTTACAAGATTGGCATGATTTTGAAGTGATGATCAATGACCATCAGCACCTACTACCTTACACTTTACTATGTCATGCATTCTGCTTCTTATCAGGCTTTGGTTGGTGTTGTTGATTGGTGATAACCAAATTGTAGTATTGTAGGTGCTCGGCAAGAAAATGTATGTCCTTTCATTTTATTATCGCAAGATGAACCTATTTCTGCGGAAACAGTTAGATACTGATTTGATCACGTATACTTTGTGGATTAGAGGTTGATGAAAAACTTATTTAGTCAACTCTCAATGAGCTCAAAAGCGCACTATTATATTGTAATAAAAATAACTTACTCAGCCAAAAGTTCACTTCAAGTTATTTTGTAAAAACTAGATACACACTGTGTTTTCATGCTTTGAAATGGTACAGAATTACATGTATCTGGCACCAATGATTTGATACTCTACAGTTTCAATGACTATCAGATAGAATGTGAAAATATTTCCGAAGCTTACAGTGAACTTCTTAAAAAAAATTGTTAAGTTAGGCTTGCTTTTGGATCATGTTCACTTTTTAATTTATCCGTAGTCAAATAGTTTCTCTAACTAAACCAAAATGACTGATAGCAAACAATCGCAGAGCTGAGCTGAAAAGAGACATACACTGAGTATTATGGATTCAGATGCATTATCAGTGAAGATTTCTATGATATCAAATACTACTCTTGCAGCATATGCCTTCCCACAAATTTTATGAAGTGAAATGGCATTGAGTGTGTTTAGATTTTGCCGTTTCTATGACTAGGAGTTAATGCAACTTTAAACGCAATTGAGGCATAAAAATGCAATGTACCAGAATGGGAAGGATTAGAAAAATTGAAGCATTAAGCAATAGTTAAATGAATGTAAAAGTAAATTTAGTTTAAAAAAAGCTAATGTACTTTTTTAATCCATCTCACTTATTTTTAAATCAGCTAAGAGCAGTCATGGCAGTTTATGTGGAACACACAATCAATATTATTTTTAGGTAAGCGAGTTGTGTACAAGATTAGAAATGTTCAAACTAGGACAATATCACCTACTTTCACATTTGATAGCATCAGGCTGCCAAGTTCCATTTCTTGTGCAGATGGAAGTTGCGGTCTGTGTTTTTAATGTAGCTTCTAAGTGGCCTTCAAGACAAAGATACACAACTGTATCGTTGAAGTAGAACTTGTCACCCGAGCGTCTAACCACAAAGGTCCCATTCTTTGGCTCTCCACAAAAAATGCCTATTGTGCATAAAAATATTGCATGGTAGTGGTTTTCTTACATTACCAATAAGATGTTCACAAGATATCACACTGAAAAAATGTTCAGAAATTAGGGTTATCACATAGACTAAAATTTCCTGACAGACTATAATATGCATTAAATAATGTTTAACTGACAATTGTAACACTGTTACTTACGCTTGCAGGGTTTCACTGGATCTGGATAAAAGACATGATCTTTAATACACTTGGTAGTCTGTCTTGTCTCACGGGTAGACTGATTGAGTACATATCCCTCGTCACACTCAACTGTTACTGTGACGTTGTTAGACACGGGTAATTTCTCAATTAGCTTTCCTTGAACAATTGCGGGTGGCTGCTCGCACAGGGATCCTACAAGCAGAATACTCCAATTACTGTTGAGGATTTGTCTTCTGTTTCAATTAATGAAGCAAGCAAAAGTTATTCAGATAAGAATTAGTATAAGTGAGTCTGACTGACCGTGTTAGATTCAGTACTCACTATCCTCAAAAGCTTGGTCAACAAAATGAGCAGAATTAATTTTAAAAATTTGCTTGCAAAAAAGATGGAATGACAAAAAAGAGATGAGTAGAGATGAACTATAAAGAAGATTACTTAAAAAAACGTTTTTACTAATATTTTGATTAGCGGAAGTGAAAAAAATAGAGATGAAGTATGCAAGATAATTTAAAAAGACCGACATATTATAAATTGTGTGGAGAGAATTACTAAAACCATAGCCAAAAAAAAAAATAAATAATCAAAAGATTGTAAAACAAAAAAAGGTAAAAAAAAAAATTGAAGTAAGGAGAAAATAAAAGATACAATAATAAAAGGTAAGCTTGAAAAGTATAAAAAAGGAAAGCAAAATAAATATTTGCCATGGGCAGAAAAACGAAAAGCCAAAAGGGAATAAAGAGCACATGCTCTACGAAAAAGATTTATTTAATAAAAAACTTGATCAAAACAGAAACAAATTAGAACAAGCTCCTGACAATCATAGATAAAAAAGAAGCCTAAAAAATTAAAAAAACTGCACAAACAAAACCAATAAATTTGTCAAAAGAAAAATTATTGTCAAAAACAAGATTAAAAAAAATAAATAACGAACAAGAACTAAAAATGTAAAAATAAACATCTGAATTACATTAGAAACTCAAATATTTATTCAATATTTAGATAGAGTGCATTAAACAAACAAGAAGCCATAATTATACTGCTACGTAAGATTGTAAAATGTGTGTTGTATGGTTGGACTCACTGTAGCAGTTGGGTGGTGCATAGGACCAATCACCTAAAGGTCCACACACAGTTTTTAAATTCTTTCTGGAGTTTATTTGAAATCCATCTAAGCATTGATAAACCAATGCATCACCAAAATAGAATTCATCAGGTTTGTGGTCTACTTGATTATCAGCTCTAATGCTCACTGGAAGCTTACTGTGGTTTCCCAAACCTGGATGTTCGCATTTGGCTCCTAGAATAAACATATACATAAATATTGTTTAAAAATTAATATCTGTATATAAAACATTGAAACTTTCATGCTCCCACTTACTAATGCAGTCAATTGGGAGAGAGTCACTCCAGTTTCCTTTTTCTTCACATCGAACCGTCTGGTACGTCAACTTTTGGTTGCTGTGGATGACGTGACCGAGATCACATGAGTATATTACAACATCTTCATAAAGGAACTGTCCGTCTTTAGCCAATGAGCTGTAAGATGACTTCTCACCATCAACAACTTCAGTTGCTAGGCAACTCACTCCTTAAATAAATGAATGAAAAGGAGCTTTACTTTGCAGTGCACAAAACCAATGAGACCACATAAATTATGATAAATGATAAAGGTGGTTGCTGTCAACAGAGGAACAAACAAAATAAGGGTTTGCATATCAAGGCAATGTAGCAGAGTGTATCAAATGTGTCACACAACTTGTACATTAACACCTACAGTTGTCCACTGGCGAGTAGGGATGATACAGCTTAAACAAAGTTGGAGTGTGTTTGACCTTGAGCATATAGTTTGCATACTTCAACTTTAGAAACACATAGTTGCTTAGCTCTGGAATGTCTGCCATATACGATCGCTCATTATAGGATTTTTTCCAAAGGTATATGATTTAAAAAGCAGAGGTTTTGATTTTTTTCTGGTAGGTCTTTTTGATTCTTGAGAAACATACATTTAGCTATTCTAAGCTGGAGCTGCATTAGAAAGTAATGGAATAAAACGTTTTTGAGAAAATCTTACAAGGCTCATGACATTTAATTTATGACATTTCAACATAAGTAGTTTATGAACAGCAGACCTAGATTTGTTTATGATTAAATTAACATGTGCATCAAAGTACAAATGCTTATCTATGTTCTGTCCAAGTAGCTTTGCAGATCGAGTTTGATGGATATCATTGATTCTTATTGTTTGATTCAGTGAAATGTTTAGTTGTAAAGAACATATGTTATGCTTTTGGTGGTGTTGATGTGTTGGTGATTAGTGATTCGTCATGCAACTTTTTTATCAGCTGCATCCTGTGCGTGGTTTTTTCATATTGAAATTATAAGCTCTCTCCCTGATTTACAGTGTATTAGCAAATTTACTCGTTTCAACTAGTTGATGAAGTGTAGTGTCATCAGCCAAACTTGGATAATTTATCAGTTGGTGCTAGATCAGATACATTAATGTTTCACAGAGTTGGCCTGGGTACAATATACCGTAAAGAGCACCAGTAGGGGTGGATACACTGTACTATCATAAATTTTCATTTGTAAAATGTTACGCATTTTGAAAGTCTAGGTAAAAAATTGATGATTTTCATTAAACCTGGATTGACTGAAAATGAATTTGGTTTTTTCTGCTAGTACATCTGGTCAGGCAATAATGTTTGAGAACAACAATTTTAGTCATTGTCTAGTTTTTGGCTATGTAAATTGTTATATGAACAAGCGCATCTGTCACATTCGTGTTTTCGGTATATGCATACTGATTAAAGTGAGTTGTTAGATAAGGTGACAATCAAACTTTAAAACACTTTCTAAAAACTTCAATTAGATGATAGAGCAAGGCAATTCGTTTGAAATCTAAGAAATCTTTGAGTTTGAATGTTTTCAAAATAAGGCCAATTTCAGTTTTTTTATAATATTTGCTAAATCCCATATTTTCATAACAGACCTAGTTACGCCAGTAATTAGAGTAGCAGAAAATATCAGCGATACCTTTGTAACCTAACTAAGGAAATCATCTGAATTCATAGGCTCTTTTGAATCTGTTTTCAGATACTATAAATTTCCAACCCTTTCAATGCCATACAGTAAAACCTCTTTTTTAATCCAATTTTAAAATCAACTGTAGAATATCGGTTGAAATACAGAGTGGCACCGTTTATTTTAAAGTCATCTTTATTTGAATGTCAACCATATTTGAACAACTCTTTGACATTCAATCTCCTTCACTAGTAATTAAAGAGACTAGACATACTTTACTAAAATATCAGTGCACTTTCAGATGGACTTTGAGTTTTGTAGGCTAATATTAAACACATTTATCAAATGTCAAACACATAAATAAACACAGCTGAGTCATGTTTACTACTCGATTGAGCCTACATTAAGGCCTTGACATTCCTACCGCATGAATGTGCGTTAAACTTTCTCAGCTTATTTTGGGAAAGTACCTATAAACTTTGGTCTACATTTCGAGCTAGCGCAAATCCAAAGACGCTTGTTGTTGAGACATTCAAGGGATGTGAACTGACCAATACTTTAAACGGCTCTGAGGACAACAAAATTTGTTATTTCAGGTCAGACGGCCCGGTTAATACCGGACTGGGATGTCTCTAGGAAGCGCAAGTTAATGTTGGCATTACAGTCATACTTCAACTTACGAGCTTAATGCGTTCCGGGACTGAGCTCGTATGTCAATTTACTCGATGTTGGTGCAACTTATTTATTTATAGAACAATTAAATATATATTGATTGGTTTCCATACTCTAAAAAAGCAAATAAAACACTCAAAACAAGATATTGTAACAGAAAGAACATGTTGATTATTGTTCTTACGTACTACATGCTTTTAAAAAGCAACAAATAAAAAATAATGCAAGGGAATGTGATTAATTAAAATGTAAAATTAAATACATACAATAGCTGTTAACACTCGCATTTGCCAGGGAGGGAGATATAAGTTATCCTTTGTTACAACATTTGACTTTGATAACTTTGGAATTTATCAAAGTGTTAAAAGACAAATTTAGAAGCAAACCTGAAAGCAAACTTTCATTTTCAACTAAACGTAATTAAAATTTCTTCGGCGTTCATAGTTTTAAGTTTCTCGCTGGTTAGCGAGAAATTTTTCTTTTTTTTTCGCTTTCACGACTAGCCGGCCGTTTTAAGATAAACCTATCTAAGGGCGTTTGCCTTTGTCGCCCTTGCAACATGTTGCGATTAGGACTGACACAGGTGTCGTCAAAAATGGTTAATGCACGACCACTAGCCAGCTTGTCCGAATGTCTATTAAACAGTTTGGATAGATAACGCCGGTCTTTTCACATAGCATGTTTCAGTTACGATGTCACCGGCCAATTGTTTGTCCAATGCCACCAGCGATCGTGAAGATTGCTGCACCGCTTAGAAACTATGGTTAATCCTTTTGCGAACTAAATGTCCTGAATATAATCCTTCTGTTTGATAATTATGAATGTATTTCTGTCATATTGCCGAGTTAGCTCAATCACGCATACACATTTCGCATATTTTTCAATATTTTTCCGTTTAATATCAATTGTTATCATTTGCTTTTTCTTGGTATTATCTTTAATTTTACTGGCAAACTTTCGGTCTACGCACAGTACGTTTAATTCACATAATTCTGCACAGAAAATTGTGCGTAAAAAACACGGTACAACAGTATAACCTGAGCAGTTGCAAAATACAGAGTGATGCTGTTCTCACAAAACACCTCCGGCATACTTGGTAACTGATTCAAGTGCTCGTATCTCAAACATGGCTCGTATGTTAGTGCTAAAACTTGCTTAAAAGCTGGCTCGTATCTCAAGTTTCTCGTTCGTTGGAGCACTCGTAAGTTGAAGTATTACTGTACCGATAAAAATTACAACAAACTAAATTTTCGACGCTGATGAGCAAGTTCTAGAGAATGAAGATAACTGTTGCAATAACGACGTATCATTAGATTTCCAGCAGTAAACATTATATTACTCACCACTAATCACCATGTTATTTTGTATTACATGTCTTATGTTATAATTTTTGTATTATTATTGTATGTTGGTTGTTAATTTATCTTGGTTGAATGCCACCTCTTATTATACACCATAATTACCAAGGGTTAAAAACTAAACGCCTGATGTTCAAATAAAGGTTATATGGTAAGTGGCTTACCAACTACTTTTGGTAGTTTAAGAAATTACATTTGTAGAACAAATCATTCTGATCTTTTTTACAATAAAAATTTTTGAAAGTTCTTGCGAACTCCTTCAAATTGAGCCACATACCATTAGAAAATTTATAGCGAAGCATATAGCTTTAAGATTTGCATTTTCAGTCAATTATTTAATTTCATTCCACCAATCATGACTTAATCATGTTTATCTTCTGTTCTGGTTGGTAGTTCTCAAAATGAGCAATCTCCCCTTTTAATTAAAAAGCAAGATTTTCCATGAAGGTTAATCTCTCTTATAAGCTGATAGTTGAGCACGGTTAAACCTTTTAATTTTTGGATTGACAATAAGTTCTTTTTACATAAAGCTTCTTATGGACTTGATTGGGCAGTGTCTACAAACAACTGATGAAATAAAATCCAGAAATATTGATTGATTTATATTAGAGTTTGCTACAATAATTATTATTTATTAAAATATTATTTGTAAAGTGTTTGTTACAGCTATCGTAGCATTTTTACTGGCTGTTCTGTGGAACACTATAGTAAATTTGGTAGTTTATTTTAGTACACTGCTACTCTAATATACAGACTGCAAGATTCAGAAAGGAAGTTGGTGATATTTATATGAGCCACCCTCAAATTGGGTAAGTGTCTAGTACTTGCAATTGGTATGGGACCAAAAATAAATCTACATCAGATTCGGATAAGATTACCACTCAAAAGCTCTCTGATATTAATGACAAATTATTGAAAGAAATTACAGAATTACAGAAATTGATTATTAGAAGCAAGGAGATTTTGAGATATCTTTGAGCTTTACTCTTAATGAAGTCAATGATATAAAAGTTAAACAACAAAAAATGGATGCTCGCATTGTACATATAGAAACTAAACTGAACAAGTTTCAAACGTTAAAAGAATGAATTCAGGCTACCGAATATTTAGAAAGAGCTAAATGTGTTGAATTGAATAGAATTCCTTTTGAAAAGGAAGAGGATTTGTTGAGTGTTTATCCAAAGCTGGTAAATCAACTGAAACCAATGCTTTCACTACCTACTGCTGGAATAGATAAAATTTATAGAATTAAGCAATCTAAAAGACATGTCATGAAATTTACACAAACTAATCAGAAGAATGATTTCTTTCATCTCTATCGTAAGAACATTCAGCCCTTGTCAGCACTAGGATTTAAAGAATCTGGAAAGATTTACTTCAATGAAGTATTAAGCCGTGAAAAAAGTTGAACTTTTGGAAAATTTGTAAATTTAATGTTGATAATGACTATAAGTTTGTTTGAACACACAATCAACACATTTATCTGCGGAAAACCTCCAACTCTGATGCAGTAATGATTGGGTCAGAAGAAGATTTGAACACTTTTCTAGTTGCTTAAGGTCTTGGATTGATTTAATGTAATCATAAGTAGAAGTTATATGATGGCTGAGAATTTAGTTGATTGTCAGGATTACAGTTGTGACAACCTACCTCTTGATTATAATATTGACAATTCTTTTTCTATTCCTAATGTTAATTGTCAAAGTTTACGCAATTGTCATAAGTTTTCACAATTTGAACAGTTTCTTTTTTGTTGTGTTATACATGTAAGGTTTGATATAATTGTTGTTACCAAAACAAGGTTTAATAATGATGAAATTCAGTTTTTTAAATTTGCTAATTACTGTTTTTCAGGTTCTCAACATTCTAAAAGAAAAGGTGGTGCTGGGGTGTATGTGCAGAAGGGCCTAGACTTTGAGGTACTTCCAGGGGTGGTGTTGGCTGGATGCGATGTTCATTGTGTGGAGCTAGGTTGCGAGGTCTCTTCTTCCTCTATTAGACTTACCGCTGTTTACCGACAATCCAGTGCAGACAGAACTATGTTCTTAGAAAACTTTGAGCAATTTATATCTACCTCACGCGCAAGTAGCCATATCATAGATGGTGACATTAACATTGATACTTATAAATTGCCTAATGATGATTATCTAAATTTGCTCGCAACATACTGTTTCACAAATGAGATTACTATTCCTACTCTAACAAATAGACTTGTCTAGACCATATACTAACAAATTTAACTGACTTCAGAGTTTCCTCAGGAGCTATTCACTCAGATCTAAGCAATCATCTACTAACCTTTTTTGTGATACATAACTTTAAAAATGTAGCTGATGCTAATATGACTAAGACTTCTAATTATTCACCTCCTATAAACTATATAAACCTTTGTAATCATTTCCTATATGTTAATTGGGATTCCTTGTTCATTGCTAAAAATGGTTTTTGTTTGTACAATGTTTTAATGAAATAGTTAAATTAATGTTTAAAAGATTCTACAATTGACGGTGACATAAATTCCAGCAAACATATAAAGCCTGATAAACCATGGATAGCTAGGGATATTACTGGGATGATTAAAAAGATATATCAGGCTTATAGAAGATTGTGAAATGCTCCACTAAACTCTGATTTGAGAAAGAAGTATACCATGTTTAGAAGTGATTTAAGTTCAAAATTGAAGAATGCAAAGTTTAGTCATTTTTCACAAACTTTTGATAAGGTAATAATTCTAAGCAGATTTGGAATGTTATAAACAACAATCATTTAAATAAACCAAGTTGTTCAAACTGTAAACTACCATCAAAATTGATTAGCTTTCAAAATCCTTCTTGTATAGCTTCAAGTGATTATGATATAGCTAATGAATTTAACTTCTAGTTCTGTAGCATTGAAAAGCGTTTGGCTTCTAAATTTAATGGCATTGCTACGCGGCCTAAAAACAGTCCTGAAGCTGAGGTCAATAATGATTCTTTAGTTTTACAATTTAGAAATACAGATGAAAATAAAGTTGCAAAACAGATATCAATTATGAATTCAAAAATAATTTCTGGATTTGATAATATTTCTGCTAAATTTACTAAATCTATATCTGATGCTATAGCTGAGCAGCTATCTAAAATAATAAATTCTTCATTTGAATCTTGGAAAATACCTGGACAATTAAAAACTGTGAAAGTTATTCTATTACATAACAAACAATCTTGTGATCAATGGGCTAATTATCATCCTATCTCTATCTTACCTATTTTAGTAAGGTAATGGCAAAACTTGTAAATCAGCAAATTCTTGGCTTCTTAGAATCCAAAAATCTTCTCAACTAAATTCAATTTGGCTTTAAATGGGGAAGAGGCTCACCGGTTGCAATTTTATCTTTTACAGATCAAATTTTAAAGTCATTTAATGAAAGTGAATGTGTAATTAGTATTTTCATAGATTTTAGTAAGGTATTTGACACCGTTGATCATAATATATTACTTAACAAGTTGAACAATTATAATTTTAATTCATTGATTATTAATTGGATCTATAGTTATCTGTCAAATAAAACTCAGGTCACTTAAATAAATGATTCATATTCTAATTCCAGCGATATAACATGCGGTGTGCCTCAGGGTTCTGTGTGAGGGCCAACTCTGTTCTTACTATATATAAATGATCTTTGTCAATCTCTGCGATATCTAACTCCAATTTTGTATGCCAAATCTTTGTATGCCAAATTTTTGTATGAAAATTTGTTCTTTTTTCTTCTGACCTAAATGAATCTTACACAAAAATTATTTCTGATTTTCAAAGACTGAGCCACTGGTATCAAGTAAATAAATTAACAATTAATTGTGAAAAAACAGCTTACATTGTTTTAAAAAACCAGCAAAACAGCTTTAAATTTAAACATATTAACTCTGAATGATAAAATATTGCTGAGGTTGATGAAATCAAATTTTTAGGCATTACAATTGATAAGAATTTGAGTTGGTCCTTACACATGCGCCATTATTTACTGATTGACTTAAGATCTAGTTCAGGACTGTTTTTTCGATTAAGCACTGCTGTTCCAAAAAAGATCCTGATGATGCTTTACTACTCTGTTATTCACTCTAAATTATGCTACTCTATAGAATTGTGGAGAAATGCTTTTTGGATTCACTTTGACAAATTAATAAAGTTTCAAAAGAAAGTATTGCATATTATTTATAAAAAGCTTTTTGGTTACCCAACTTCTTATTTATTTCACGAATCTAAGATATTGACTGCTGATAGAATGTATCATTACAAATTACTTATTAGAGCACACAAACTGTATCATTCGCAAACATTTCAAAAACCTTCCCATTATAACAGCCGATTTCGATCATTCTCACTTCCTACTCCTTTTTATTTTTTATCTGCTAGTCAACGAACATCTAAATTTGTGATGTCTGCACTGTGGAATAAATTGCCAGGGTCGTTGCAATTAATAAAACTTATTGGTGAGTTTAAGATGGAGATAAGGTTCTACCTTAGCTTTACTTAGTAAACATTAATGACTACTCCTTATGCTGTCAAGTTGGGCCTGCAACTGATTTAGCTCTGCTATTTTGCACTGGCTCCATAATTTCTACTTTTGTTTGAATGTTGATATACAATTGTTTGAACCTTTTCCCTGTTTTCTTTTTCATATGTATGCAACTGTATGTACTATGTATTTGATGAAATAAATCACACACACACACACACCCACGCATGCTCACATGCGCACACACACACGCGCACACACGCATGCACGCGCGCGCACACACACATAAATAATAATAATGACAGACATAATAACACACAAAAATACAGCTATAGTCACTTCGTCAAATATTGGGTACCGCCAGGCAGGTAGGTTTTTCCATTTTTATGTATTCACTGAAGTCAGCATGAACAATGCCAATAATACTGTCACCTCTGACAGATAACCAAACTATCTGGTTCATTGTGAAAAAATCACTTAAAATTTTGGCATTGAGATCATTGGAATTGCCATATATCATGAATTTACCAATCTTATGTTTAGAAGAGAGATAATTAATTGTAGTGGTTATGTAATCAATCGATTTTTTACACATAAATTTTTTAAGGTCAGGTGGATGGTTTATGGTGAACTACATGGTTAAATTTTGTTGATCTTGATTTATAGCTACCGAAAAGCTGAGACATTCTCAGAAATATGCACATTTACTATTATGTGGGATCTGATATACAAACACTCCACCAGCTCTTTTTGCAAAGACATCTACAGTCATCATATAGAAACCAAATATACCAAACACTGATTTTTGTGAAGTTTCAGCCAAGGCTCAGTGGTGAGAAATATGTTATATTCGTCACACACTTGCCCATCCCAGCATGGTTGAGTACAGCAATGGACATAATGTTAGTGGCTACAATGCATGGTAGTTTGAGATTGTTTGAATTATTGTTATTGTTGTTATAGTTTTAATTTTTTAGACAACAGGAATGTGTAGATGGAGAGTAAGAGACATGGTTAGCCATATTTCACTATAGTATTTTGTAACCTATTGTGTATCAGGCAATATATGAAAGAAGGATGATCTTGCTTTGGCAGTTGACACAATACGGGTTACAGCGCATTTTCCATCATGGTAAGTGCCACCACAAATAAAATAAGCTTCATCATTTGGACAAGATGTTGCTATATATCTGTATTAGTGGCACTTACAGCATCTAACAATGTAGATCTGGTTATACCTTTCCACGACAAATATGAAAGAAGAACTGCAACTCAATTATCCATCTACATATCGTAATATTCAATTGTTTCCATTATATAGAGTGCTTGATTTAGATGAGGCAGCTAGCTGACACATGTCTATGAAAATGCCAAATTAAAACAAAAAAATGTTGGCTTCAGTCTAAGTAAATAGCAAAAAATCTAAAAGTTGCCATTTTGTATCGTTGATTGGTCAGTAGTTCTAAATTCATGATTTTCTGGCTGTTACAGATGAAACTACACTATATTCTATAATATTTTCTCAGAAATTAAATGTATTTTTTATCGTTTGCTACTTTTTTTGGTTTTGAGTTTGTGTGGCTGCAAAGATTCTTCAAGAACAAAATTGACAAAAATTATCATGGCTACGATGCTTATATCAAGAAAAATTGTGACTGAAATTTATAGTTGTGAAGAGACAAAACGAATTGAAATGTGTAACACTTCAGATTGAATGGAATAGCTGATATCAACTGCTGCAATGATGACAACTAGTGACACTAACTTGCACAATTTCTGAGCGTTTCAACAATGGCCATGTTTTGTCGATTTCAGTTTTAAAGCATCCTGGCTGTCAGATCACCTTACAGAAAAAATTTTCAAAATTCATAAAACGTGTATCAAAAATTCCTGGAAAACCTTCCAAAAACTTTCTGAAAGTTCATCATTAGATGAAATTAATAAAATCTTTAGACAAATTTATTGCTATAGAAAACTAGATAAAACATCAGTCCGTACATATTGGCCAATCTTTGCTGAAAAAGATAACTTCTGATTGTTTTGTTAATAAGTGAGCATGCTAAAACCTAAAAACAAAAAATATTTTGCTACGTGGAAACATTTACAATATTTGCCTGTCTATTCGAAGCACCGAGTAGATGTTGGGCAAAGATTGCAAAATACGAACTCCAAACTTTGAAAGTTTTACTCAGTAGACTGACACTCTGATACTTGCATTTTTGAATAATTTTGCCGATAGGTATTGCTTCTGACAACTTTTCATTGCACACTGAAATGCTAGGGTACCAGTTTATTTTAGTTGGCATTATGGGTAAAACAGACCTGCCCACTGGTTGGTGTGCTTTAGAGTGTCATTTTGTAGGAATGCGCTAAAAATGGGATACAACAATACACAGGCATTAAAAAGACTTACGAGTGCACTTGGCCGGCTCGTCATTCCATTGTCCATTGTCCAGACAGGTGATATTTAATTGTAGACCTCCATTTGGTAGATGAGAGCCTTTGTGGCAGGTGAAATATATAATTGCCCCAACTCCAGATGCTGTTGTACGGTCCCTGTGTGCATTCTCACCAAAACCTTAAAGCAATTTTTTTTCCTATGCGTCAGAAAAAAGCATACCGTTCGCTATATTATTAAAATGAACCAACACCAACTACATGTAGTAGTAAATGAAGTAACTATTTTGGCTCAGAATTTTCGCCCTGGCATTTTTTGTCTAAAGATGTCTACAAAATCTAAAATTTTAGAAAGTTTTTAAAAGTTTTCAAAATCCCTAGGATTTGGAAAAACATGAATATTAGAATTATATACGGAGAGAAGGTATGGCTGCCAAAGAGCACGCGCCTGCAGGATCCTAAGCGCTGCCTTGCATGCGGTTTGGAGAGAGATCTTTTAGTGATGCGAAAAATTCCAGACAAAAAGTTGGGAGTGGCTCATAAAATGTGTGTGAATGAAAAGTCATGCTCATGGCTGCAGTTGCACAAATGTACAAAGTTTAAGGGAGCAGAGGATATCGATGTTATAGCCAATACCGATAAAAAATACATGTCTATGAGAATAGGCAGGTTTGAGTTTATGGACAGCCTCCAGCACCTCAATAGCTCATTGGCTAAATTGGTGGACGGTCTAGATGATCTACTGCACCTGAAACGAGAGTATCCAGAACATGCTGGCCTACTTTCCAGGAAGGGTGTATATTCGTATGAGTACACGGATTCTCACGAGCGGTTTAAAGAACGACGACTTCCTGATAAAAAGTACTTTAGCTCATCGCTTGAAAATTATGCCGGTATAAGTGATGAGGACTATTGGCACGCTCAAAAAGTGTGGAAAGAGCTGGGGTGTGAGACTTTGGGTGATTATCATGATCTCTATCTTAAGACGGATGTCTTGCTTTTGACTGATGTTTTTGAAACCCATAGATCGACAGCCATGAATGTATATGGTCTTGATCCGTGTCACCACATCTCAGCACCCTCATTTTCATAGAATGCATTGCTTAAAATAACAAAACAAGAACTGGAGCTCATCACTCATGTAGACATGTACAATTTTGTAGAGAGTGGTATAAGAGGTGGCGTTTCTACATGCGGAGGTATTCGATATGCCAAAGCCAACAACTCGTATGTCAAGGAGTATGATGAAAAGAAACCAATGAACTACCTGATGTACTTGGATGCGAATAACCTGTACGGATGGGCAGTGTCAAAAAGCTACCGACTGGTTGATTTCAGTGGGAAGATGACCCGCCAGAGATTAATGATGATCAAGGCTAAATTGCGGAGGTTGACCTGGAATACTCAAAAAAGCTCCATGATGAATACAATGATTATCCACTGGCACCCAAATCCATGAAACCTGATCAGTGGTCAGAGTATATGCGCGATGTTGGGGAGCTTGACAAGCTTAGAGAGTCGTGCTATGCAAAAGTTCCTAAGCTGGTGTCAAACCTTTGAGATAGGCGCAAGTACGTTGTACACCACAAAGTTCTAAAGTTCTATTTGAAAAAGGGTATGCGTCTGACCAAAGTACACGAGTTCTCAAATTTAAAGAACGTGCATGGATGGAGCCGCACATTCGACTAAATACCGAGCTTTGAAAAAAGGCCAAAACCGACTTTGAGAAAGATTTTTTCAAGCTCATGAACAATGCGGTATTTGGGAAACTGATGGAGAATGTTCGCAAACGAATAGATGTAGAGTTGACTACTAAAATGAATCACAAACAAAAGCTCATAAATGAGCCGCGATTCAAGTGTAAGAAAAAGTTTAATGACAACTTGGCGGCCATTCTCATGAGCAAATCTACAGTGACCCTAAACAAACCTATTTACGTTGGTCAAACCATTTTAGACTTGTCTAAACTGCTCATGTACGAATTATTTTACGATGACATACGACGGCGATACCCTGATGCTAGAATGATGTATACTGACACGGACAGCTTAGTGTTATTAATTGAGACAAAAGATTTCTATAAGGAAATACCGCTCGAAAAATATGATACGAGCAACTACTCTAAAGATCATCCGTGCTACAGCGAGAAAAACAAGAAAAAATGTGTTAAAAAATATATGGGATAACCGCTAGATAGTTGTTGAGTCATTTATTAATAAATTACCTCTTTGAAAATAAACAAAACCAGTCACATTGAGTGGGATCGATCCGTGAAGGCAACCGGTATTAGCCTTAAGACAATTATGTTATATTTATCTTTTTACAATTTGACCGAGGTGACCAGTTACACGTAAAACGGTAGAACGACTACTATTCAGCCGGGGTATTACACGTACGAGCAGCTTCTTTCCAAATTACCAGGCTCATTTAAAGTTCATCAAAACACTTTAAAGGTTAGTACTGATGCGACGATTACGGGTGGACTAGCCAAACTAATAGAGAACGAATATTTATATTTGACCCCTTCGTGTTTGTATTTATACATCGATGGAAAAATTTATGGAACGGTTAACGATCAAATCTCCTTGCAATTATTCCCATAGGCAAAATTGATGTGGGAGAAATAATACAACACTATCCTACCAATAATTACAAATCCATGCTCATTGGTGAGCTCAACAGCTTAAACGTGTCAATCTCGGATGAACGAGGTAATGCCTATCTTGGCAAGTTTGTTGCTGAGATTGAGTTGTCGTATAATAAATGTATGGCAGACCAAAATCAAAATTGGTGACTGTGCATCAAGTCAGGCTAAAGCGGATAAGTGTTTCTGATAAAAAAGCCTTGTTTCAGCTAGTTATTCCTCGAGGTGGAAATATCCAAGATATTATTCTCTGCTGGCCATACTCATCCGTTGTATGGTTAGATGTACCATTTTTAATGACGAATCTGAAATTGTTACATATTCCGGAATGTTAACTAATAAACTACAAGCAATCAATCTTCAGGTAGACAGAATTGTGACCTGTAATGTATTCAGTACTGATATAAAAGAGCTTATAGAGATATAATAAATGGCTAGTACCACGATTATGGTAGTGGGAGCCGTCATAAACTCTTTAGCGTTCGCCGGTGGAAATTATCTTTTTTCAAAGATTGATAAAAATGAAGCTCAGGAAGAATCCAAAAGACATAATGCGCCATGAGGCATCAAATGAGCCAAAGACCAAGATTGGCTAAACGAGCAAAATGCTCAAAAGCAGGAGGCTACCGATGAAATATACTCGGTAAATTCAGCTTTTGATACTTATGAAAAGCTCTACGGTGAAACGCCTCCCCTACCTCACCCTGATATAAAAGCACCTTCTTTAAACTACACCCCTAGCTCTGAACAAAAAAAATATGAGCCAGGTTTTGTTGGTGCTGCCACGGCTGTGGGTGTAGGAAGTTTTGCGCTAATGCAATAAGGTAAAAATATTTGTAACAATCTTCGCAATCTAAGCAACAATTTTTGCAAAAATCTTTGCAAAAATCTTTGTAAAAATCTTTGTAAAAATCTTTGTAACAATCTTCCCAAACCTAAACAACAATTTTTGTAAAAATCTTTTAGTCACCGTAAGAGATTTATCTGTGCTTATTTATTTCATATGCTAACAAAGTTAATGCCGCGGCGACGATTACCCACAAATTGCTTTCGAGATAATCTACAGTATTTTCCATCATGTGCCAAAATGCTTGTACTGCGCCAGAAGTGTTTAGATATCTGCCATGAAAGTACGCGGCCAAGTTTTCTAGATTTTTCTTGATAATTTTGCCAATGCCGCTTTCGATAATTTATCCTTCGGATCGGTAGGTTTAGGAATAAGATCTGTTACGGCATCAGATCCCAACGCATTCGCTACCGTTCCGAATATGGCTGTTAAAATTCCTCCAGCGACTAACCCACCACCAATGCCTAAAATTAGGTTGCGCTGCTTTCGCATCTTTGCTGTATTATTCGCAAGGTTTCCTTTTAGATCCCTGATTAAACCATTTTGCGCATCCAACTCATCTTTTAGTTGTTGCAACCTTGCGAGTTCATTAGGAGATTTGTCCTCTTTAGCATCGAGTTGTTGTATCTGCTCTGTCAGGTCCGCAGCTTTTGACACAGCCACTGATATTTGTCCTTCTATAGTTTGAAATCTTTGATCAATAGCTACTAACTCTCGTTCCGGTAATCTTCCCGCTATATCACTCATTTCAAATTCTTCGCGACAATTAATTTCTGATGTCTTTCTGTTACATTTGAGCCAATCTACAAATTTTTTTGATCGGTCTTTTACCATGTCTCCCTGTTTAGATAGCCATGACCTGAAGTCAGTCAAATTGCCTTGATCCGCATCCACTTCTTCATCCACTGGAGCAACGATTCTAGCATTGGCATTTTCTACTCTTTTGTGTGTTCGTCTTTGTTCAAGCCAAAAAGTCCTTGATATTCCGCGATTGTGATCTTTGAATTTTTGACAAAAAGCTTGGGGTTATGCACATAAGTCAACATTTGCGAGCCTTTGCTTGTTTTTACCGCGAGGCCACCGTCATCCATCGAAACAAACTTGGAATGATCTATACCAGAGTATATATCAAGCTTGGATAGTTTTACACCGATTGTATTTTGCGTGTGTGTGTCTACACCTGGTGTGTTAACGAGAGGATTAGGTACGCTATCTAGAGAAGAGGCAAGATGGCTATCAATTTCTTCTCGCGAAAGAAATCTTTTACTAACAAAGTCAACATAAGTACCTTCACACCGCGAGTATTCGTCATAAATCTTTATAGCCGCATTTATTCCATCAACATCTCGGAGTTTTACGACTTCAACAATAGCCGAAAACAATCGTTTATCTACAACCCTACCTTCCCCTTTTTTAAAATTATTTTACCAATGCTTGACAAGTCAGCTTGAGCGAGCCAATTATTTGCTTTGGGTATCGCATCATTTCGTTCATGAATGCGGGGCTCGGTAAATGATGATGCGGGCTTGATAAATGGTGTTTCTTCCGGGATTTCATCGAAATCGGGTTTAAAGTCTTTACCTTCTAATTCCATATTTATTATTATCAGAAATGTATACAGGAGAATTAAACCATAACGTGTCCGCAAGAGACAGGCAGGGTTTAAAAGAGCACAAGTCACACGCGCGAGTCGTACACACTCCGTCTACAGCAAGTCCAAGCGATGGGCTAGTAATTAAAATGCCCCAGCTAACACTCAATACAGTTCTTTACCCTGAATCGCTTAATCTAACCTACAATTTCAAACTAGCCAGCGCTGAAACTGAAGCGGACGTTCCCGATCACCTTACATCGGCGATCGTAGAAAAGTTTAAGATGACCATAATTGGTCAAACTATATCCGACATATCCAACTATGCTCATCTATCGATATATAGAGAGTTTTGGCATTCGAAGCAAAAGTATACTTACGATCTTACGCATAGAGGTATTCAGTCTACGGCGACTAAAACGAAACGACATTCGATAAACGGCTGAAGACATTCTCGCAAAGATTCACGATGAGAGATATTCTTTTCACCTAGGATCATTTTTGACTGACGTCGCCTTTACACCGCAGGCGATCCAAAACAATGTAGAGTTTCATATCAAATTCGCCGCGGGTAAGTATACGCTGACCAACTTCTGCTTGGAATATGACTACGTTTTAGAACCCAGTTTGGCTGAAAGTATTAAACAAAAATATTCTAATCATAGTCACATTATTAATGATTACCAATCTCACACAACCAAGGATATACAAAAAGAAGAGTCCGAGTTTGAAATAAACATAAACGCCAGCTATGAAAGTCTTCGAGCGATATTGGTGTTTTTCAAAGCGGATAACTCTGTTGACACTACATATAATAATCCGATGCTAAAAGATGTCACAATAGTTATAGATGGCACGACAAACCAGCAACTTACGTCAAATTACTTAGCTCCCTACTCATATCAGGACGCGGTCAAGTACTTTGGTGATCGACGAGAAGCGTTCATCAACCAAGAAAAATTTTACACAGACAAGTTTAGTTTAGTTATGGATATGAGGACTTTGAATGATGAAAGATCGAGTGGGACGGGTCGACAGATCAAAGACTATGTCAAGCTTAAGCTATCAAAAGATGTAACGCAAGACGATGGCAAAGCTTTTGTATTTCTAATGACTTACAAATGCGTATCTTTTGTAAATAACCAACTGAGTAATATCGAACAATAAATGGACAATTTACTTCCAAAGCATCCGCACAACACAATCATTTGCGAACGAGCAAACTCGGGTAAGACTTATCATGCACTGAATGTAATTGAAAGGTATTACCTTCATGCTTTTGAGCACATTTTTATCATCTGTCCCACATTCCACAACAACAAGACTTACAATTGTCCTTGGCTGAATAGGTGCACAGTTTTGTGCAACAGTAACTTGGTTGACAACCTAGAAAGCCTGATCAAGCGACACTCCAAAGGCGGCCAACTGTCGGGTAAAAATTTGCTCATCATCATTGACGACTGCAGCGTGGAAAAGAACCTCAACAAACACTGCACATCACTCAGCAAGATCGCTTTAAGCGGGCGCCATGCCAACCTAACCACTTGATTCATAACTCAGTGCTACGTTTCGGCTCCCAAAGATTTTAGAGAAAATATTCATTGGGTCTTGTTAACCAAAAACACTTGTAAAAAGTCTTATGAGACTTTTACCAGCGAGAACGACATTATCCCGTCGGAGCGCCACGCTGAGATAAAGGCTAGACTAGTAAATACTTTTATGCTGTTTGTCAACACTGACCTCGGACAGTATTTGATCCTTAGCAAATGATTGAACAAATATTCTACGCGACGGGTTCACTCTGCTTTTCTCTTGGGAGCTTTGTAATCATCAACTGCTACCTGACATAGAAACGGTTGTATAATAAAATGAAACCGACAATTTCACTACCGGAGCCTCGGGCTAAAACATCAGTCGACTACCAACAGAAACTAGTCAAAGCGCGTCAAGACTGAGGAAGATCTCGGCAAAATGCCAGATGAAGATGTTAAAAAACTATATCTCAAACACGATCAAAGCGTAGTCAATGCGGCTAAGGATCAAGTGACCAAGTGGTTTGCCAAAATCTGGACAAAATCTGTGTGTCGGCTACTACCTGTAGATAATGAAGCTGAGCTAGAATCTAACTTGAACAAAGACATTTTTGTCGAGGCATTCCTCAAAGAATACTTTGCACCGTTTTACTACGACTATGGAATGTACTTGGCCCCTCTTTTGGTATTGGCACTACTGCCACCCATGTTGACTATACACGAGTAAGAAATTCTCTAGAAATAAATGACAGCAGTTAAGAAGAACTCCAAGAGGATGACACCAATGCAGACTCCTCTAGAACCTCTGAGCAACATTAGCGATGAGCTTTCTGCAAAAACCTAGGAAACTGAACACGCGTGGAGACTCGCAACCGTCGGTCTCGGTATAGCTCTACTGTTGATAGGTTGGCAATGGTACACAAAGCCAGAGCCAAAACCGGAGCCAAAGCCAAAACCGAAGCCTATTCCAAAATCAATCTCCTCAGCGAAAAAGAGAATATTCTAGTATAATAAATGGCGCAGATGAACAACACTCTCAAGGATATTGGTAATGCGCTGTACCAAGGCACTTTGTTAGCTACAGGGTTAGTAGTCACTAAAAAAGCGGTTAAGGACTGGGTTTCAAAGGTAGACCCATCGAAATGAAAGTCAAAAGTCTCGCAATACTTTCCATGGAAATTGTAATGGCTAGCTTTGTTCTGAAGAAACTACAGGACACCGGACTGCCCACGAACGTATTTAAATAAAAATTTTATACTTTCTAGTATAAAATTTTGCGAGGTTTACTGTTCAGCTTCTTTTGTTACGCGAGGCATACGCTGAAGCAGCTGCTGAGTTAGCTTTTCTTTAGCCTCTGCTCTTATTTTGTCAACGTCAAAAGACTCGAGCTCGCGACGTACGGCATTGTATTCATTCACAATATCCTCAAACTCTACGTCATTAATAAAGTTATCATCCAGCACGCGCGAGATCTGTTTGTTTAGCACGGATATGCCAGTGCACAGAACGGCGTGCTTCTTGGCGTGCTTGACCTTTTTCTTGGCGCAGTGCTTCGCTATGGGTGTCAGTACTGCAGCCATCAGACCTGATGCAACACCTAGACCCGTTAGTACCACACCAATGGGCAGCCCTACTATAGTAAGGGATGTAGCAATACCAGCTGTCGATTCCACGGCGGCCAGTGACGATAGAGTTATTTGAGCATTCTGTAGACCACTTACCGCCTTGCTGTATTTCTTGTAATAACCATTCCGATTGTCTCTCAGAACCTACAGCTCATTGCGAACGTTGCGCACTTTGTTGTACCGCTCAAAACCTCCATCTGGAGGCACTGTGGGCAGTTTGAGATATAATTTTTCTGTCATTTATTGTATATCTAATCCCTCCGTATTGGGTGGTACAACTTGCAGCTGCTCTGCAGTAAACGTTCGATCATCAATGCCTTGGAGCGTGTACACGGATGGTTGATTCTCAGCTGAACGAATCTGATCTATGGTGTATACCTCTACTGACCAAATGGCATCAGTGGCTCTGTACCCCATGTCATTGTGCTCTTCTCCGGGTTTGTACAAATACTGCACCAATGAGTCTATCGGCACGTCTTCAGTGACCTCGTCATACTCAGGTTGTGTTACACTGTCAAGTTTTATAGCATCCACCGGTTTCATATTTATCATACTAGTTTCTTCATCATTTATCACACCCACTACACCCGGCAACCTCTTTACCCACTCCCGATTGGTCTTATCAGTTTTAATTTCCTTAGCGTACTGGTGAGCAAACAACCTTTCTTACAACGTTCTATTAAAACGCTCTACAAACGCTTCCTTTTTCTTATTAAGGCTTCTAGATATTTTTATGCCTTTCTTGTTCATCAGCTCTGTGGAAGTTCTCATAAACTCACGCCCTTTGTCAGACATTATTTCTTTAGGATATTCCAGTGGTGACCTATTATATATAAATTTAACTGCCTCAACCGTGTCAGCCGCTGTTTTCTTTTTGAATGGCTCCGCCTCTTTGTACCTAGAAGCGATGTCCACCACTGTCAGCACGTACTTGTACCCCTTGTCAGTGGGAAGGCTCAGCAGATCAATTTGGTGATTATGGTTTGGTTTGTCTTGGCTGTAGTGGGGGAATTTTATACGCTTTGGTTTTGCCTTGTAAATCTGGTAGATGGGTTGACGGTCAAGCCAGTTTTGAATCTGACTTCGTTTTAACTCAGGGATTTTCTCCTGCAGCTTCCTAGCAGCTGTCTTACTACGCTGATAGCCAAACGGCAAATATTATAGTTTCTTTAGCTTGTCCATTTATTTTATGTGGACGGATTATTTTTTATGTTGACGGATTTTATTTTATGTCGACGGATTTTAAAATCGGTTGACGGATTTTCAATACGGTTGACGGATTTTACAAAACTAAAATCTAGTATGTATAGTAATCACAAGATTTTGTGTTTGTAAAACATCTTGCATTTGTTGCGCACAATTATTGCAAGACTTCTTGTTTGCACAAGACATTTAGGGCTAGATAATTTTTAAAAGTTGATTGTCATTAGCTTACAGCCATTCTATTCAGTGAAATGAGTGCCCACTACCACCGGTTTTCTTTACAAGCCCGCAGTAGACAAACTCCCTATCTGGTAGAGCGCTATCATCTGCATATTCTGGCATATACACTTTGTATTCTTCCTCAGTATCCATATTAATTACACTGACTATATATGTGCCAAACCTTGTTGGCTTTGATTCTTTGCTTAAACACATATGCGGTATCTCCTTTGGTATTTCACTAATCTTGCGCACCACAGCGTGTGAAGCTCTGTATGTTTTTCCTCTGATTGTAATTGGCATTGTTATTTATTAGACAGTTTTCTTTGAGCCTACATCAAACTGAGCACTGCATACGCCTGTCATATCACAAAATAATTCAAGCGCTATATACTTGCAAGTGCTATGCACATGAAGGATATTCACTTGGTGCATCTAACAACTAATAAACAGATTTTTGTTACTATGTATTATAATGACTCGTGACCAGCACTTAGGTCCTGCAGTCGCGTGCTCTTTGGCAGCCGTACCTTCTCTCCGTATAATTTTCTAATATTCATGTTTTTCAAAATCCCGGAGATTTTGAAAACTTTTAAAAACTTTCTAAAATTCTAGATTTTGTAGACATCTTTAGACAAAGAATGCCAGGGCCAAAATTCTGAGCCAGAATAGTTACTTCATATACTACTCCAACTATTATAGTCATCTAGCTTTGTTTAATTAGTATGACTGGCATACGTTACTAAAGTACTTAGCCTTCTCTATCCCTGCGGAGCCCAAAGGTATTACTACGCAAGCGAACATTTTTCTTGCCGGTTTTGATTTGTTTGGTTTTGAGAGCCCGAAAAAAACATTCGATTTTAATTTTTTTATTTTAGATTTTTAACGATTTTTTTAAAATGTGTCAAATTTAACACGTTGGGCTAAAGAGAATGCACTTTTAAATATTTTAATAATATATTGACAAACTTAGCAAAAACGTGAAAACCAATTATAGTCACTATCAGGGCAAAATTAAAAGGATTTTCCAAATGAAATTATTCAAAATGTTACAAATGATTGTCCAAGTCGCGCATGGAACCGCTCAAAGCATTTTCTTTGTTTAAACATAAACAAACATTACATTTTTTACACTGAAAGTTGCTTTGCCCTTCAGTACACAGGTTGCACTGTCCGTTTTTCTCAGCCATTATATGCCAATGACGATAGTCGTCCTGCTTTATGTCTTTTCATGGTGATTTATTGGTACGCTTACGCAGAACTGCTACAGCTGGCTCATCATTTGCAGGACCTGCAGAAACAAAAAGCTGCCCTCTAACTCTCCCTCCGAAGTCAGCTTTGATGAGGCTGCTGGTGACAATTGACTAGAAACTATGTCTGCCCATAACCTCTTTTGTTGGTATTGCCAGTAATTGGCAATCACAGCAATAGAGTAGCCAGCTGTGGAAGATAGCGACTGTTGCAAAATTCCAGAGATGTATGTGTATCACCTTCATGATCTCATGAGAAACTATGTTTTCTCGAAAAATATTAAGCTAATCCACAGTTCCCATTTTCTTAATTTAGTTTTTGATGATTGCTGGCATTGATACGAAAACATGTTCTTTTTTTAGTCCCAATGCATTGCTTCAGTAAGTGGTTTGGTTCTAGTGACCGTAGAAAGCAAAGAAACAGCTTGGTTTTCTAAAAACCACTGCCACTGTCTTGTAAGTGGCCACTGTCTTGTAGGTGTAGATATTTGATGCTCATTTGCGGTTTAGTTTAAAAACCAATTTCAAGAACAAACTACTTGGTGGACATTTTACCATTACTAGTAAAGCATTATTATTAACTTTCTAAAAAAATAATCTGTTTACAACTCAATGACAATTACATTCTACTAAGACCAATTGTGCTATTTATAACACACAAATATACT
Organism: Watersipora subatra; assembly: GCF_963576615.1. Lineage (NCBI taxonomy): Eukaryota > Metazoa > Bryozoa > Gymnolaemata > Cheilostomatida > Watersiporidae > Watersipora > Watersipora subatra. Next base: position 16,235,120 of record NC_088717.1, read on the forward strand.
TAGTTGAATAATTGTGTTGTGTAAGTATTCATCACCAATCTGTTAGCAATAAGGTAAAAAATGAATGTTCCTATTGTGTTATTCTATAATTGTTTAAATTCTGCTAACCTTATATTCTTCCCAAAATTGGTACATATCAAGCTATTGTAATCAATGCATGCCATAGAGTTTGAAGCCATTAGGGAAGAACCAGGAAACCACAACTAGAAACCAACCAAACAAACTTTTTGACTTTTGTGGTTAATATAATGCATTGGGCTTTATGGGATCTTAAATAATTAGCAAATTTGTGCATATGAAAGCCATTTATAATTTTAGCACGTTTGATGTTTTAAATTTAACACAAGGGGGTTTGCAGGGCTATATAAACCTGGGGTGGTTCTATGCGGCTGCACCTCAATAGTGCACTTCAATGAGGTTTGATGTTAAGGTGTATACATAATGAGAAAGTTTTTATGAGAGATTCAACTTTTTTTTAATTGAAAGTTTTACATTTGTACTTTTGTTGCAGCTCAAGATGATAACAGCAATGTTCTCAAAGGCATTGAATATTGAATCGCAGCAATAAGCTATAAACTAAAAAGTTGTTTACCAGGATCTCTACAGCAGACTTTAATCTCTTTTTCAGCTCCGGGGCAGCCAACTTCTTTCTTACTACAAAAAGGGGGAGGGTCTGAACATGTCCGAGTGCGAGTTCTTTTTTTAGAAAGTTCACAAGCTGACCAATCTGACCAAGCTGTCCAAGCACCTAAAATGAGAGTTGCCTGGTTTTGCCTATAGCTATGTAAAATGTTCAGTGTTGTCTTTCACATTCATAACAAAGTATCGCTTAGACATCTCCAACTGTCATCTAGCGCACTCTGAAGTAAATCCACATTGTTACAATAAAGCAAATGTACCATGCGTAGTCAGAATTTCCAAGGAATGGTTTAGGGCTGAACTATCATTTGGCTCAAACAAATGGTGTACACCTTTTTTTTGTTCCAAAGGAAAGTGCCAGTGTTTTTTTGTCCTATGTAACATCTTCATTTGTTTTGACCATTAGAATTTTTATCCATATTCTAAATCGGAAAACTAAACTAGTACAAAAAAGGCATTACATTCATGCCACAAAAACAACAGTTGTTATTTTTCTACAATGCCTAAATTTCAAAATCAAATACGTCTTTTGTCATCATATTAACAATTTGTTACTCACTCTGAACAATACATCTAGGTTGGCCAACAAAGTACCACTCTAAATAAAACTCATACCATCTTGTTTTATTTGGTTGCTGGCGCAGATGAACTCCATGGGAACTGAACACTCCTCAGCAAAAATGCCTTCAAAATTGATGCTGACACAGTCTTCGTTAGGTTGAAATGACCGAAAGTTGGTGATCGGTGTACCGTCATTCCAAAAAAATCCTCCATCTTAAACAGGTAAAAAACATACTTGTCATAACTGACTGGCAATATAGCGCTTCTTCGTGAATACAGTTTCATGATTTATTTATGATTCATTGATTAAAAATCTCATTAACAGAGCTAACCTAAAGTTTGAGGCAATTGGCCTGCGGTAAACAGGGAAGAAACCAGGTGTAAGCAAATCCAAGTGTAGCGAGATCTCCGAATTTGCAGTTTAATATGTGCCAGCATAGTAAATGCAGTTTTACTGCTATCTTTCTACTGCATTACAAGTGATCAACTTCTGGGTCAGTTTGTTACAGTAGTTAGAATAGTTTCCCTACAACTACACTCTGCATTGAGGCATTGAACAATTAAATTAATTGAAAATGAGAACTCAATTAGCATATAATAGGTACACGTAGTTGTTAAATTCACCAGAAGATAGTTTTATCACAGTATACAGAGTTAACAGAACCTTTTAAGGAAGAACTAAGCAGCATCTGAACAAAATTTAAATGCCTGCAGATTTTTTCATGGAACTGAACCAGTGTAGCTTTGGAAGATGAGTCTAATACCAAATTGATCGCCTTTAACTTTCCTTGCTCATTGATGACCAATTACATTTGATGAAACAACTGTTTGCAAATGCCATAATTGTATTGTTTTCTCTGAACCAATAGATGCAAGTATAATGTAATACAGAACAAATAAAATTGTAGCACTGTTAACAAGACCAAGCTAAAGCAATGTTTACTTTAACTTTGTGTTTTGTACAAACTTGTTTAGAACTTTGTTAGAAACTATAGTAGAGTTGATGAAAGTATAGTTCTTTTATTATGTTTACTTGCAAGTCTCATCAAAAAATTAGAACCCAGTGAGCTTAAACATTCAACTGCGACTAAAAATATACTCAAGGGTAAAAACTAAGCAACAACAAAAAATATATCTGAAGTCAAACGCTCATCAACAACATAAAGTATACTAAATAGTGAACACTCATTAAAAGTCCTTAAAATATAATTGAAGTTCATAACTCAACAACAGATTAAAATATACTTGATTTTATAAACTTACACAAAAAGTCAATAAATAAACTACTAAGTTATAGAAATATCATAGTAAACACTATAAGCTCAAGTGTTTTATTGTAAAGCATATCATTTGATTTGCATGAACTGATAGCTCAATTTTTCAACCTACCACTGTTTTTCCTACCAGATGTCCAGAGACGATCCGTATGACCTAATTCCGTAATCAAGCTCTGAACAAATCTCCTCTCAGTTTCTGACCTGATGCTCACCAATCGACTGCCTGGAACATTTTAATTGTGTTCAAGGTACGCCCTTGTAAAAAATGAACTATAGCTTAAAGCTAAGAAATAATACAGCATGCATACTGCGTATCATGAAAATGGCTCACCGTTGAATCGTTCATCACACAGTGTCATGGCAACGTCAGCTGGCTCTTTAGTTCCAAAATATGAATAACAATAGTCTGTGTCAGCATGGTATTTCCAGGAAGGACGTCCAGCCTGTCAGACAATATGAATACTAGAATAGCTGTTTAAGAATAGAGCTTTTAGTGAATCCACAGAAAAACTTCTCCAAATTGTGTACTTTATCATAAATGTGTGTATTAGCGGAGTTCATATGTTTATCCTATCAAACTGGGAAAGTTAGTAATTACTCGCTATCACCTACAAACTTACCAATGCCAGACCAGTGCCATTTAACAACTGTAAGTTCTTGTTTCATGCTGACATGACTCTACCGAGAAAAATTATTATTAACAGAACTTTGATGATCCACTTGATAGCTTTTAGTTTTAGTAAGTCTTCATTGAAGCTTTTTTGGTGATCTGTTACTTGATTAGCCATAATAACAGAAAATACAGTGTTTAGCCTTTAGCAAATGTTTCTCAAACTTTAGACCTTGAGTGGTGAATGCCGGTACACGGCGGGAAAACTATGATAGTTCCTTCACACATTATTCTGCTAGAACAGGTCACAGAAGCGTGGTAACTCTAACGAAAGCAGCCTCATGAACGTGGGCTGGGTGGCTGGCTCTTGGTACCGTTTTCCTTATGAACATCTTAAGATTTGGTTGGGCCCCAAAAAAAAAGGAGTGAAGTATCATGCAAGCAGTGAATCCCCCTGTCAGGAGACCAGTGCTCAGAGCTCACCGGTACTGAGTATCTATAATAAGACCTGCCTTGATGGGTAAGAGGTGAAACCCGAAAAAAACAGGAACACTTGTTTATGAGTAAACCTTGGCTTCCAAGTGTTAGCATTCTCATGTTCTGTTAGCTCATTCCCTCCTACACTTTTGTAGATTGTGTACAGATAAAAATATTTCCAAAAATATTGATTCTTGACTATGACTGAGTACATTGACAATTAATTACATATTGTTGAAAATTACCTGATTTTACTGGCTGCAGTCTCATATTTGATCTTGCTACAATATTATTATTGCCACTATCAACGCAGCTATTATTTTGTGCGGAACAGCTACCCAAGTAGTTGCAGGATCATTTAGATGTTTTGCTGATTTTAGTAGTGAAGTAGTTTGTACAGAACAGACCTTGTGCTTCTTACTCAATATTTATTGAATTTATTTTCATATTTTTCTAAAATTAAAAATGTTCCAAGTGTTTTTGGCAATACAATTACGATGGTTTCTAACAGTTTTATTATGTTTATTGTCAAATTTTGATGTTTTATCTTGTTGCATTTACCAACTTTCTCCTTACCAAGTTGAGCAAAATCAACTCATCAGGTTAAGTCTATTGTAGCCCTTTGTGTTATTATAATTACAGAGCACACTTCAGCACAGCCCTAAACACTAGTGGAGTTAATGGTTCCTTGATAACTCTAGATGTAATCTTTGCTTCCACATCCCACAATCATATTATCTCAATCTCCTGTTCTTCGTTCTTCTTAATTGTCTCATCATTTCTCTTCACCACAATGGTGTTTTCTGATTCTGTTTTTGATGAGGCTAGATTTGTTTGTTTCTTTGTTCACTAGTACAAAACTATCACAAGAGTCTGGTAGTCTGGTCACTAGCACTTTTTCATCTTGTATCTTTGCACCACAGCAGATCTTTTGTTGTTGTTCCCGTGACTGTTTCTTATCACTTGTCTGTGTGTGGTAATTTGAATGTGTTACTTTCGTGTTCTATTAGTTTAGTACGCACTGTAAGTGTTTACTGTTAGTACTTATTACCTAATTATTGTTAGTACATTGTTACTAAATATATACAGTTAGTACTTATTTGCAACCTACTTACTGTTAGTACTTACTTACTACCTAATTACTGCTAACACTTACATACTGCCTACTGACTTTTACTGCTTATTGCCTACTTACTGTTGCTACTTACTTACCAACTACTTACTGTTGATACTTACACACTACCTACTAACTGTTATCAATTACTTAAAAACCCATTTACTGTTAGTACTTACTGCCTACTTACTGTTAATACTTATGCACTACCTGCTAACTGTTAGCAATTACTTAAAACCCACTTACTGCTTACTTACTGTTAGTACTTACTGCTTTTGTGTTCTTCTGCCGCTAAAAATACAATTAGTCTTTGTAGCAGGTTTATGCAAGCATGCCCTTTCTGCTGATGAAATAGCTTACCATCTTTGATCTTTTGTTGTATAAAAGACAGGTTGATACTTTGATGGCAGGATTTTTCTCTGTTTACGTACAGCTTTTTTAGTGTTAGGTTTTGTGCAGGTATGATCAAACTTTCAACATGTTATTTAGGTTTCTCCCCTTCAATAACTTCCTTAAAGTAATGCCACTTGTTTGCTTTGCTCAAAACTCAATCACAAACATTTTACACCAGGCACCACACATTTAATTTTGGTAATAACTATGTACTTCACTCAGATCGCTCTATTTGTATTCTGAGCTTCTTCTCTAGTTGTTATTATTGCTCTAATCTCACTGGCCTCCATCTATTGGCTGAAACTGGGACTTACGAAAACTGGAGCAGAGTCCATGGTTTTATTACAAATAGTGTCCGTATAATTACTCCAAGAGTAATATTCATAGTTCTTATTTTCTTTTAAATTGTGTTGTATTTGTTTTACAATGCTCACTTTATTTCTATGAGTATATAAAACCCAAGCATTGATAGCCAAACAAAGTTCCCTAAATTCAAATTTAATCCCAACCATTTCGTTGGCCGGTTGGTCTTTTTGAATCATTATCTTTACGTTTTCCTATTTGTTGGATCTGCTTTCCATACACCAAAGTATTTGTAACTTTCATTTTCATTAAAATTGTAGACTTTGGTGATCATTTTATATCGATTTATTTTATTACTAGTTTTTCTTTTTACGTGATGACAGTACATATACTCAGGCCAAGTTCAGGGTAAATATAGTTACTGAATAATCTAATATAAGGATGATTACCATATGAATAAAAGTTTTTAATTTCATCATAACTTTTATACTATCTTTCTATAAATGTTCAAGTAATGGTTGATTAGTAAATTTAAGTCATTGTAATGTATCACTGTATTACTACCACAAGCTATTTTATTATTATAACTGCTACTGTCATCATTGTTTATTTCCTTACTTTTTATTCTTGTTGTTATTGTTGATAGTTAACTGATGTTCAATTAAAATAAGTTTCATAGCATGGTTACTTACAAAAATACAGGGCTCAATAGTGAGAGGGTCTGGATCCCAACCTATATTTTCTTTACAGGTAATCAGTTTGTATCCATCTGTTCCATTGACTTCATATCCTTGCCTGCAGCGCAAAGTCACCATGTCACTGACTTCCCAGACACCCTTGCTATTTTCACCATTAAGTATGATATCATATAAGTTCTGCAACTGAGGTCTGCTGCAAGTCAGCTCTGCAACATGATTGATACTACTGTGTAAGGTCGTGGGCATTGACAATTTTCAGTAAGACCAAAATAATAAAAAAGTTGCTATGAAGGGCCCTCTTGCATCAGGTTCTTAAAGTAAATACAGCAAACAGCCAAGTTTTGTTACATGCAGTGACCTAAGATAGAAGTTCAACATTTTGGTTAGTTAAATGTTTGAAATGTTGGTAAGAAACATACCTAATCTTGCAAATGCTAAGCTACAAAGCTATAGCTTTATAAACAATTTCATGTAAAGAGTATATAGTTAAAGTAAATTGTATTATAGCTAACTAATATTAGAGCACATATTCTACATACAGATAAATACCACAAAATACGATCATCAGTTAGATAAACTTCCTAAAACTAAAATGATTTAATGCCTCAACAAAGAAGTGTGCTGTATTTAAACTAAAGGACATTGTAATAACGTTAGAAATAAAGCACCAAACAACAATCAATGTTTTTGTATGGAAAAAAATAGTTTCGAATTATTGACTTTTGTAACAACATCATTATTTCTATTGATGTAAAAACAATTACCAAGCAAAATAGATTTTAGTTTTAGTTTTTGATAAGGTTTCTAAAGCTTCTAGCACAAGTTTTGCTGAGCTAAAACATTGGCTAAAAAGCTGTCACAAAATTTTGAAAATTTTTATACATCCTTAAAAAGTCTTGCCAATATCACAAATAAACGACTGTTATTTAGAATTTATCCATTTCCTTTGCCGCTATTAATTAAATATTTGACGTAGAAGTCTCAAACTGCTTGCTAAGCAATATAAACATATTTCTACTGTTAACATATCATATTTGTAAATATGTTTTTATCATATTGCGCTTATTATTCAGTCATTAAATTTCATCCATTCTGAGCCTTTACAGATTAGCAGAAATGCAAAATGGTCACTCGGGTCATTTATGCGTTTGTGCAAATATGTGAAAATGCCACCTAAAGGTTTAAAGGTTCTTCAATGAAACAACCATTAAATTGTTTTTAATGTCACTTAACACACTGAAGATAAAATAGAGTGGTAACCAATGTGCTGTTATGATACTCACTGATAGAACAGTTGAGTGAAGAAGCTGGAAGGCTGAACTGAGAATTGTTAGCCAACTTTATGCAACTAGCAAACTGAAGAGGGATGCCTTGCAAACGTCTCCAACCTTTTAAGCAAGTAATCGCTTGCTGTCCCATGCCTACATTATACAAAGCAATAAATATTGACTTACATGTCATAGCTACGATAATTATCAACTGCAAAATCATCCAATTTTAATTTCATACTGTGAGAAGCGGCTAACCTAAAAACTGTAAAATGTTAGGATGAATTAAAATAGTTTATGTAAAGCTAATGTTTATTATGATTCATGTTATTCTTTGCATACAGTGGCAGAATTCATCACTTTACACCATATAAATCTTCAAACATCAACTGAGTTGTTTCCTAACTCAGTCTGCATGCAATGAGATCTAATAGCATATATACGTTACTGTTTTAGATTAGAAGGAAACTACTAGAACACTACAGTATTAGCTACAAAATACAGTAACATAGCAAGATCATTAGAGCTTGTTCTTTAAAATAAAGGTTTTAATAATCAGAGTAATCTCATGTAGGTTATTTCAACTACAACAAACTCAATCTTACGGCATTCGCAAGTATTGTATTCACAATACTATAAAATATTTGCTCATTCATACTTATACACTCAATATTGTTGGTACCTGTACAGGCTTACTCGTGTTAGGTTATAAGATAATAAATTTGACTATATGATTTACTATGAATGGCAACAAAATAGCTTAAGGCTTCACATGTATAAAAGTGTTCAAACTAACCAAAGTGGTAGTTAATTGAGTCTCTGTCTACAGTATGTGGCAGCTCTGATCTAAGGCAGCAAGACTTACGCTCCACTTCAAACTTAATGCCATCACGTGTTTCATACTCAACCTCTGCAATATACGTGGTCAGTACTTGATGTTATTTTTATATTACTACAAAACGTCTTTTGACAAACAAATAGTTCAATGAAATCTTATATGCAGAATATATTTACCAATTCATGAAGAAACAAAAGCCAGGCTAAAAATAAATAAATACATGAAGGTTAGATACACCTTCACTAACAAGCCACCCCTATACTTGAAATTTTAGCTACAGCTTTTGTTTGAATAAAACTAGTATATTTTGACTTATTATAAAGAAAAATCAATCGATTTTTCATTTTCTGTTGACTATTAGAGTTTTTAGTTTTTTAAAAGCAATTCTTCTGAACTAGAAAAATGATATTAATATTAACTAAGTATTACGGTATTAGACTAAACAATAAAACTGACAAAGAAGACAAAAATTGCATAGAAATGAAAAATCATAAGAGATTACAACATATAGCTAAAAACAGGTTTTTTAGAAAAAAAGCTTAAGCTCTTTAATTTTTCTGACTAATTGTGTTTTGGCCAATCTTTCCGCGTTTTAAAATCTATACTCAACAATGTAATTTTGAAAAGGCTTAAATTTTTCTCAAAACCTAAATTTTCAGCTTTAAAAAGCGGGTCAGTTTTAATTAAAACTGGAATTGTACAAAGTTTTACTAAGTTCATCCAGAAAGTATTAATTGTTTCCTATAATTTGAGAGGGTATTCCAAAACTAAATTCACCAACTTTATCATAGTTAAACTGCTCAGAAGAAAAATATTTGCCGAGTGATGTCACTAATTTCTATTATCGCTATAGTTTATATTGGCCAGTGCATTCAAGGTCCATCGGTATGCTCCTTTATTCTGTTAGGCTTTTTGCAACTAAAAGTGTCATAAACACTCTTTTGCTTGATGTGAGCATTTTATTAGTAATAAAGTATTACCGATTTTAACTTCAAAACATCTAGACAATCAGACCAACTCGAACATCAAAAACAATCGAAAATGATAAAAAATAGTCCCCCCAAATCACCAAGTTTTTTGTGTAAGTTCACATTTAAGTATACTTGTTTTACCAAAGCTAATTGTGTTGGAACCAATCCTTGCTTAGTTAAAAAAAAATTCAAATTTTTAAATACTCAAATTACCAATAAAAAAATGCCTCTGTATTTTGTTAGAGATCAGTGTTAGTGCGATAGAAAGAAGTGCTAACTTGAGAGTAAATAGTTCGGAAAGTCTTGTCAAATTAAAAAAATTTTTAAATGAAGACCGAAGCACAATACTAGTGTAATATTCTTATAAACAGAAAGAGTTTATTACTTGTTAAGGCTATATTTTGTTCCCTTATTTGTTGTTGAGTCAGCATTGGACACTGCCTTGGAGAGCATACTTCATCCACCTGTATGCAATGTCGCTCTCTTAGACTCCAAGTAGTATATCCATCACAAGTAAGTTTTACTTGCCACTCTGACCAGATTAGCTGCACTGTTAAAAATACAGAACAAAAAATAACTAAACTTTGTGATTATTAGGTATGGAAAACAAACTAAGGTACATCAGCTTGCATAACCAGCAAATATAAATCTTAGTGTTTGTCTGTCATCTGTCATTTTTCTGTCAAAGTATAGCAATAAAGTTTTGAAACAAAAAAATTGCTTTGCATTGGGTTTGAACTCAACAACTTTAGATCTACAGACAGGTGAGTCAACCAAATAGACTACATGTCCAACTCGCTGTAGTGATTAATAATAATACACATATTCACTACAATGATTAAAATATGCATGCATAAAGTGCTTGGAATAATGTTACCGGTCATTAATTAGCACGATAGATTATTAGAGGTAACATAACCTTTATTAAGCTGGCTTTTAATACATATTTTATTATAATAAACATTTTACTAGCTTAAGTTTTTACGGGATCAAATAAGTTACTCAAATTCATTGGATGATTTTTGTACAACTTGCTCAATGCCAGAGTTCATTTAGAGCTTTGTATTATTGATATATTTAAATGTATTGTTAGACCATTCTCAATTAACTTAAATGGTTGTTATACAACTAATAAATAAGTCTTTTTTACATTTTTTTTGACCGACAACATTGCAAATTTATGAAATTTTGGTTCTATAGATTACATTGCCTAGAATAAGAAATTTATCTTTTGTTCAAATGATGCAGTGGCAACACAATTACCAGGAATTGTATTGCTAGCTTGTCAGGATGACAGAAGAGCCCTTGAGAGGGAGTCCCTGCTCAGCCTAAATAGTAGCAAAGGGGTTTAACTTTGTGTATTTTACAACTTGTTCACCTATACTTATATACAGCATAATCTCTATATACACTTTCATTAGCTTTGTTTGTTGTATAACTTGTTCACCTATACTTATATACAGCATAATCTCTATATACCCTTTCATTAGCTTTGTTTGTTGTATAACTTGTTCACCTAAACTTATATACAGCATAATCTCTATATACACTTTCATTAGCTTTGTTTGTTGTATAACTTGTTCACCTATACTTATATACAGCATAATCTCTATATACACTTTCATTAGCTTTGTTTGTTGTATAACTTGTTTACCTAATCTTATATACAGCATAATCTCTATATACACTTTCATTAGCTTTGTTTGTTGTATAACTTGTTCACCTAAACTTATATACAGCATAATCTCTATATACACTTTCATTAGCTTTGTTTGTTGTATAACTTGTTCACCTATACTTATATACAGCATAATCTCTATATACACTTTCATTAGCTTTGTTTGTTGTATAACTTGTTCACCTATACTTATATACAGCATAATCTCTATATACACTTTCATTAGCTTTGTTTGTTGTATAACTTGTTCACCTAAACTTATATACAGCATAATCTCTATATACACTTTCATTAGCTTTGTTTGTTGTATAACTTGTTTACCTAATCTTATATACAGCATAATCTCTATATACACTTTCATTAGCTTTGTTTGTTGTATAACTTGTTCACCTATACTTATATACAGCATAATCTCTATATACACTTTCATTAGCTTTGTTTGTTGTATAACTTGTTCACCTATACTTATATACAGCATAATCTCTATATACACTTTCATTAGCTTTGTTTGTTGTATAACTTGTTCACCTATACTTATATACAGCATAATCTCTATATACACTTTCATTAGCTTTGTTTGTTGTATAACTTGTTCACCTATACTTATATACAGCATAATCTCTATATACACTTTCATTAGCTTTGTTTGTTGTATAACTTGTTCACCTATACTTATATACAGCATAATCTCTATATACACTTTCATTAGCTTTGTTTGTTGTATAACTTGTTCACCTATACTTATATACAGCATAATCTCTATATACACTTTCATTAGCTTTGTTTGTTGTATAACTTGTTCACCTATACTTATATACAGCATAATCTCTATATACACTTTCATTAGCTTTGTTTGTTGTATAACTTGTTCACCTAAACTTATATACAGCATAATCTCTATATACACTTTCATTAGCTTTGTTTGTTGTATAACTTGTTCACCTATACTTATATACAACATAATCTCTATATACACTTTCATTAGCTTTGTTTGTTGTATAACTTGTTCACCTATACTTATATACAGCATAATCTCTATATACACTTTCATTAGCTTTGTTTGTTGTATAACTTGTTCACCTATACTTATATACAGCATAATCTCTATATACACTTTCATTAGCTTTGTTTGTTGTATAACTTGTTTACCTATACTTATATACAGCATAATCTCTATATACACTTTCATTAGCTTTGTTTGTTGTATAACTTGTTCACCTAAACTTATATACAGCATAATCTCTATATACACTTTCATTAGCTTTGTTTGTTGTATAACTTGTTCACCTATACTTATATACAGCATAATCTCTATATACACTTTCATTAGCTTTGTTTGTTGTATAACTTGTTCACCTATACTTATATACAGCATAATCTCTATATACACTTTCATTAGCTTTGTTTGTTGTATAACTTGTTCACCTATACTTATATACAGCATAATCTCTATATACACTTTCATTAGCTTTGTTTGTTGTATAACTTGTTCACCTATACTTATATACAGCATAATCTCTATATACACTTTCATTAGCTTTGTTTGTTGTATAACTTGTTCACCTAAACTTATATACAGCATAATCTCTATATACACTTTCATTAGCTTTGTTTGTTGTATAACTTGTTCACCTATACTTATATACAGCATAATCTCTATATACACTTTCATTAGCTTTGTTTGTTGTATAACTTGTTCACCTATACTTATATACAGCATAATCTCTATATACACTTTCATTAGCTTTGTTTGTTGTATAACTTGTTCACCTATACTTATATACAGCATAATCTCTATATACACTTTCATTAGCTTTGTTTGTTGTATAACTTGTTCACCTATACTTATATACAGCATAATCTCTATATACACTTTCATTAGCTTTGTTTGTTGTATAACTTGTTCACCTATACTTATATACAGCATAATCTCTATATACACTTTCATTAGCTTTGTTTGTTGTATAACTTGTTCACCTATACTTATATACAGCATAATCTCTATATACACTTTCATTAGCTTTGTTTGTTGTATAACTTGTTCACCTATACTTATATACAGCATAATCTCTATATACACTTTCATTAGCTTTGTTTGTTGTATAACTTGTTCACCTAAACTTATATACAGCATAATCTCTATATACACTTTCATTAGCTTTGTTTGTTGTATAACTTGTTCACCTATACTTATATACAGCATAATCTCTATATACACTTTCATTAGCTTTGTTTGTTGTATAACTTGTTCACCTAAACTTATATACAGCATAATCTCTATATACACTTTCATTAGCTTTGTTTGTTGTATAACTTGTTCACCTATACTTATATACAGCATAATCTCTATATACACTTTCATTAGCTTTGTTTGTTGTATAACTTGTTCACCTATACTTATATACAGCATAATCTCTACATACACTTTCATTAGCTTTGTTTGTTGTATAACTTGTTCACCTAAACTTATATACAGCATAATCTCTATATACACTTTCATTAGCTTTGTTTGTTGTATAACTTGTTCACCTATACTTATATACAACATAATCTCTATATACACTTTCATTAGCTTTGTTTGTTGTATAACTTGTTCACCTATACTTATATACAGCATAATCTCTATATACACTTTCATTAGCTTTGTTTGTTGTATAACTTGTTCACCTAAACTTATATACAGCATAATCTCTATATACACTTTCATTAGCTTTGTTTGTTGTATAACTTGTTTACCTATACTTATATACAGCATAATCTCTATATACACTTTCATTAGCTTTGTTTGTTGTATAACTTGTTCACCTAAACTTATATACAGCATAATCTCTATATACACTTTCATTAGCTTTGTTTGTTGTATAACTTGTTCACCTATACTTATATACAGCATAATCTCTATATACACTTTCATTAGCTTTGTTTGTTGTATAACTTGTTCACCTATACTTATATACAGCATAATCTCTATATACACTTTCATTAGCTTTGTTTGTTGTATAACTTGTTCACCTATACTTATATACAGCATAATCTCTATATACACTTTCATTAGCTTTGTTTGTTGTATAACTTGTTCACCTATACTTATATACAGCATAATCTCTATATACACTTTCATTAGCTTTGTTTGTTGTATAACTTGTTCACCTAAACTTATATACAGCATAATCTCTATATACACTTTCATTAGCTTTGTTTGTTGTATAACTTGTTCACCTATACTTATATACAGCATAATCTCTATATACACTTTCATTAGCTTTGTTTGTTGTATAACTTGTTCACCTATACTTATATACAGCATAATCTCTATATACACTTTCATTAGCTTTGTTTGTTGTATAACTTGTTCACCTATACTTATATACAGCATAATCTCTATATACACTTTCATTAGCTTTGTTTGTTGTATAACTTGTTCACCTATACTTATATACAGCATAATCTCTATATACACTTTCATTAGCTTTGTTTGTTGTATAACTTGTTCACCTATACTTATATACAGCATAATCTCTATATACACTTTCATTAGCTTTGTTTGTTGTATAACTTGTTCACCTATACTTATATACAGCATAATCTCTATATACACTTTCATTAGCTTTGTTTGTTGTATAACTTGTTCACCTATACTTATATACAGCATAATCTCTATATACACTTTCATTAGCTTTGTTTGTTGTATAACTTGTTCACCTATACTTATATACAGCATAATCTCTATATACACTTTCATTAGCTTTGTTTGTTGTATAACTTGTTCACCTATACTTATATACAGCATAATCTCTATATACACTTTCATTAGCTTTGTTTGTTGTATAACTTGTTCACCTATACTTGTATACAGCATAATCTCTATATGCACTTTCATTAGCTTTGTTTGTTGTATAACTTGTTCACCTATACTTATATACAGCATAATCTCTATATACACTTTCATTAGCTTTGTTTGTTGTATAACTTGTTCACCTATACTTATATACAGAATAATTTCTATATATACTTTCATTAACTTTGTTTGTTGTATAATTTGTTTACATATACATGTATTTATATACAGAATAATATCTATATATGCTTTTATTTAAGTAAGTAAAAACTGGCAAGAACAAACCAAAAGTAGTTTTCGGTGATGGAAGGCTAAAGGTTTAGCTAGGCCCTACAGACGTTCACCCATAGCTAACTAACATACAGTAATCCCACGACCAAACAGCTTATGATAAATGCATATGTGCACACAACTCACAAAAAATATTCATCAACAGCCATCGCAACCCCTTGTACCGAAATCTCATCAACAAATTTGACCATTTTTCAATGGTGTCGTTTAAGTATAATAACGATACAAAGCACATAAAAACCTATTTAAATATGTTACCAAGTCTTTGAAGTTTGTAGACAATATCCTAAACCTTACCCATCTGATCAGATTATACATAAATAGACAAATTAATTTTGCCTTTAATTGCTATTAAAACTTTGACAAGCCTTTTTTGATCAAAACTTGGATCAGCCAACAAAACCTCGAGAAGGCCATGAGACAGAGAGTAGAACCATTAAGTCATGTGCATTTCACGAGAAAAATGTGCACATTTCACCATTCTATAGCATTGTCAAATTGCCGAAGGTTTCTGTAACTAACGTAGAAGTACCGTAAAGTAATCGTTATTTTTTTGCCGATTTAAAACTAACTGACAATTTAGACACTTATAATGAGTACTTTGGTATTCCAACTGATGTCCAAAGCACTGAAAGTAAAGGAAATTACAATGATATTTTTTTAACAATTCTTATAAGATTATTACCATGTTTAATTATAAGAATAATTATTCGATTATATGAGATTTAATTATAAGAATAATCATTCGAATTTACAAGATTGAAGTATATAGTGACCGGTGTTGGGCAATATGTTACTGTTATTATTTATTCGAAATAATTTTTTTAAATAGATTTTTTTTAAATCTAGATAAATATCACAACTTCTTGATATTGGTTGCTATGACGTTTAGAAATGTAAACAAAATTGTGCATTGGCATTCTATTATTACTGTATTACTATACTAATAATATTGGTTATTCTAATAGTACCAGTGCATTTTACTTCTAATATTGTATTTTTCCTATTGCAGAGAGAAGATATAAACATATAATCTTTTCCTTTTATTATTGCTGTTTGTTGTATATAATAACACCCACACCCAGTTCATTACAGCTTCCATTGCAGTTATCCTATTGCACTGCAGTGCCATTTGACTGCTAATACTGCATTTTTCAACTATCAGTACCCATTCTTTTTTCCAATATCACTTTGGTCGTAGGCTGTATGACAGGGGATTTTCTAGTAAACTAATGATTGAAGCCATAACAAATTGTGACGTCGTAGGTGCTTCATATAAATGTAGAGCTTAATCTATTCTGCAAGAAAGAGTTGGAATTGAAATTATTGAAGATATAAACATATTGTTTAATAAATTATTCTTAGTTGCTACTTCAGGCTTTTCCGTCCAACCAGCAATAGTCTGCTGAGTCTTGAGTGTTGTAATGCACACAAACATAGTAAGGCAATACTCATTAGATCATCTTAATTCTTCAGCTCACTTTAATTAAACAAGTATTGCATCTCAACTAAACGACCTTAAATCTACTGCTTATTTTATATACATCCACAGACTAAATCTTTGATGCCCCATTCTGACACAGAAATTACTTAAATGGCTTTTTAAAATTTATTTATATGCTTAAACCAGTAGAAGCAAATTGAAAGCTTGAATGTTTGAATGTTTGGTTACAAATCGATTATTGTCTAAACTTGTGACTTACACTCAAGTGTAACCTAGCTTTAATTTTTCAAGTCTAATTTAAGTTTGTTCAATGATCAAAAATTTTAGATTACCAAAAACTTGACATTTTGTGAGGTTTTGCGTAATAAAATTATCAAAAAACTCTGAATGGCTTGCAAACAATTGGACAAGTTTAAACTGCAAAGACTATAAAACTAAATGTCTCGAAAAAAACCTTGGACAACAAAGGAAGCACAAAAAACAACACAATAAAGTTAGGTAAGAGGAAAACTAAAAAATTGCAACAGATTGAAGAAAGTAATTGGAGAGGAAAAAAATAAATTAGATGGACAAAAGAAAATAATATAACGCGCAAAAAGGTCAAGTGTAAAGAAAGTCATGGAAAATAATAGTTTGTTTTGCAGTATCAGTTGCTCGGTACAAATAAAAAAACAGGTTATATGACACCTATGTTTTATCTTGATCGTGTTGATTTCACTGTTATAATTAATCTAACATAGACCGGAACAATAGAATGCAAAAACCTATAAAAGATTAAGCATGGAACATAATATAAAACATGCCTTGAGGTGCTGGTGCAGCCTGCTCACATAGCAACCCATTTTGCTCATAACCTGAGTGTGATACCTCGTACTGTTTAGATAGCACGTTGTATGACAGGTAGTAGCTGGGATAGTCTGAGTTATAATTGGTGATACGGTCAAGTACAGTTGAATTGTAAATGTCTTTTGCCTACAACAGTGTTCGCTGATATATGTATAATACAAATACAAATAGCATACTTCGCTGAATTTGAAGATTTTTTTACTGGATTGTTTTTAATGACTTTATTGAGCTCATTGCAGTGATTTATCGCATTGACCTGATTGATCTGATATTGACCTCATTGACCCTACTGACTTTACTGAACTTATCAAAGCTCTTAGTCTTATTAATTTTTTAAACCTCATTGGCCTAATTAATCTAGCTGTTGTCATTGACTTCATTGGCTTTAGTGGCATAGTACTACGCAAACCAATTCTAAGAAAGGCAGAGTACCAACAAAATTTTCAGTGACCTCAATATATAACTTTTAACTTGCATGTATACTCAAAGTTCTGTCAAATATTTGTATTCATATCATGAAGAATTTTTAACAAGCATTGTTTTAAGTCTTAGAAAACATTGTAGCTTTCCAATCAGCAAGGAAAATGCTAGTGATAATTACTTTAAAATAAAAGAACATTTAGCAATATTACTAAACAGAGTATGAATTGGTTTAACACGCACAGTTGAATTTAGATCAAATTTGACTGCAGTTCTTTTTAAACTCCGTAACCTTTTTTAAAACTAACTGACTCCAAGCCTACTTCTCTGTTATCACTACTATTGCCTATAGTTACCAATAAACAGATCAGAGTACAGCATACCAATATGTACACTATTAGAGAGATCAGAGCACATTATACAAAGTTGTGTGCTGTAGGAAAGGTCAGAGTACACTATACAAAGTTGTGTGCTATTAAAAGATCAGAGTACATTATACAAAGTTGTGTGCTATTAGACAGATCAGAGTACATTAAACAAAGTAGTGTGCTATAAGAAGGATCATAGTACATTACACAAAGTTGTGTTCTATAAGAAAGATCAGAGTATATTGTACAAAGTTGTGCGCTATTAGAAAGATCAAAGTACATTATACAAAGTTGTGTGCTATTAGAGAGATCCGAGTACATTCTACAAAATTGTGTGCTATAAAAAAGATCAGAGTACATTATAAAAAGTTGTGTGCTATAAGAAGGATCATAGTACATTATATGAAGTTGTGTGCTATAAGAAAGATCAGAGTATATTATACAAAGTTGTGTGCTATTAGAAAGATCAGAGTACATTATACAAAATTGTGTGCTATAAGAACGATCATAGTACATTATACGGAGTTGTGTGCTATAAGAAAGATCAGAGTACATTATACCAAGTTGTGTGCTATTCGACAGATCAGAGTACATTATACAAAGTTGTGCGCTATAAGAAAGATCATAGTACATTATACAAAGTTGTGTGCTATAAGAACGATCATAGTACATTATACGAAGTCGTGTGCTATAAGAAATATCAGAGTATATTATAAAAAGTTGTGTGCTATAAGAAGGATCATAGTACATTATATGAAGTTGTGTGCTATAAGAAAGATCAGAGTATATTATGCAAAGTTGTGTGCTATTAGAAAGATCAGAGTACATTATACAAAGTTGTGTGCTATTAGAAAGATCAGAGTACATTATACAAAGTTTTGTGCTATAAGAAAGATCAGAGTACATTATACAAAGTCGTGTGCTATAAGAAATATCAGAGTATATTATAAAAAGTTGTGTGCTATAAGAAGGATCATAGTACATTATATGAAGTTGTGTGCTATAAGAAAGATCAGAGTATATTATGCAAAGTTGTGTGCTAATAGAAAGATCAGAGTACATTATACAAAGTTGTGTGCTATAAGAAACATCAGAGTACATTATACAAAGTTGTGTGCTATAAGAAACATCAGAGTACATTATACAAAGTTGTGTGCTATAAGAACGATCAGAGTGCATTATACGAAGTTGTGTGCTATAGGAAAGATCAAAGTACATTATACAAAGTTGTGTGCTATTAGAGAGATCCGAGTACATTCTACAAAATTGTGTGCTATAAAAAAGATCAGAGTACATTATAAAAAGTTGTGTGCTATAAGAAGGATCATAGTACATTATATGAAGTTGTGTGCTATAAGAAAGATCAGAGTATATTATACAAAGTTGTGTGCTATTAGAAAGATCAGAGTGCATTATACAAAGTTGTGTGCTATAAGAAAGATCAGAGTACTTTATACAAAGTTGTGTGCTATAAGAAACATCAGAGTGCATTATACAAAGTTGTGTGCTATAAGAAAGATCATAGTACATTATACAATGTTGTGTGCTATAAGAAAGATCAGAATAAATTTTACAATGTTGCATGCTCTGAGAAACCTCATGTCGCATTATATCAGGTCGATTGCTATACGAGAGATCAGAGTACGTGTACATTACAACAAGCTGTGTGCTATGAGAGATCCGAGCACCTTATTCCATGTTTTATACTACTTGCAGGCTCAGAGTTTTTTGTCTAAATACTATTGAAATTTTGAGTTTATTAAACTAGTGATTTGAAGCGTAGTAGCTAATAGATTATTGCGGATTAAACAAAGTCCTTTAAATACTGGTAGTTTTTGATAAATTTATGTGTATGAGTTGAAGTATGCTAAAATTTCTTGGGTCCAATTTTCTTACAATTTTCTAATTTGGTACACTTACAAAAATAACCTTTTATTTCTCAATTGTTTATTTTCAAAGACTCAGATACATGTACAGAAAGAAAAAATAGTTGCTATGCAAGATACGAACCTCTCCGAATTCAGTTGCCCAATAAAGTTTTGTACCTCTTTCAGTCTTTAGACCTGCAGGGTAACCATTCGTGTGTAGTAACACATATTGAAATTAAAGTTTCCAGATTTTCATGAATAGATAAATACTAGATAAATATTTGTTTAATCTGTAGTTCTGTTTAGAAACTGTGGTTTATACAAAACATTCAAGTAAATAAAACATTTGTTGCCAAATTTCATTAAATGAACTACGCAGTAACAAAAAAGTGTGGGTCAATTTTACAAGATTACATTGTTGTGTTTGTAGAACATGTCAAAATGCCTAAATAAAGCGTTCAATTGATGTACCGACGCTGTTATATAGCTTTTCAAATGCGTTAGCAAAATGCAAAACATCAGGTTAAAAATTTTGTTTTATCAAGACTTTAAATACATTTAATATTGTAATAGTTGATTGTTGATCCAAAAATACTTTCTATCAAGTTTGAGCTAAACAATAATTTGTTCCTGCAGAAGTAGAATATATCAAAAAGTGCAGAGCGTCAGCAAAAAATTTAACTGGTGCACACAAATGCAAACCAACAAAACGCCAAAAAACAAAAAAACAATCATTTTTGAAGTCATAGTATAGGGCTCCTGCTATTTGAATCAAATTTGTCAACTCTCACTAGCTTGAAACCTTATGTACTAGACAAAGATTTCATGAAAAAATGCAGCAATACCTTTGGCTAGAGTCTCTGCGGTAAGTGAAGTTTTCAGTCATAGGAGGTCATTGCATTACAACAGTGTCTACTGTATGTTCAATACAAGTTTAGAGAGACCAGAAGATGCACCGTGTGAGCAAAGTTTAGTATCATGAGCCATAAGTGAAGACAAATTGATTCAACAGAAACTCAACTGCTAAAAATTACTATTGGCATCCATAGAGAGCTATATTGACTACAGGATCTTTTATTTTGCAGCAAATGTGTCTATGATTTCCATAACTAAATGAGGTTTCTTGCTTACATATGTATAAACAATTGTGACCAGATTAACATACGTACGTCCGCTAGTCCAAACAGAAGTTAAAAAGTGCTCGACAAACAGTAGGGAGATGACAGCCTCTTCTGCTGAGGTCTGAAAACTGACTGGATAACTCTGGTTGTTGGTGAAGCACTGTGCGTACCCACTGTATAAATTTACTGATGGCAAGCCTTGATACCATGAGTAACAACGGCACGCAAACACGCAAGAGAAGGATTCAACTGTTGGAAGAAAATTAATGAATGTATTGAATTGTATCATAGATGCAGTTTAGCATAGACTAGCTGTGCTACCTGGCGTTGCACGAGTAATAAAAACCACCTTACAAACATGGAGAAGTAACAAGAGTTGCCTGCCACTTGCTATTAGCCTTTCAGACTGCCAATAGAAAATTTTAGTAGACTAACTAATGACAACCACTTAGTTATGCAATAACCCTGCGTGGTATGCAAAACCGTTGGGTAGGTGCTCCCATATAGCGGCTAATATCAGCTAGCTATCAACTCATTCTATGTGGCCTATTGGGTAAGGTGTTGGACCGGCCAACAGTAAGGTCTGAGATCAAACCTTCTTTGGTACAAATTCATTAATCAAAGATTTTAATAGGTACAGCCAGAATGCATACATACGGACATACTTTGAGAAATAAATATATAGATTATTAAAAGTATTTAACAATGTTTTCAAAGGTTGACTTGTGACAAAATTCACATTACAGTTATTTGGTATCAAAAGATTCACCATGTCTTACTCGGTTGTGTTGTAAGTGCCAAATATGGGGAAATGTGATTACAAGCTCTTAAAAGCTAAGAAACAAAAAGCCGCTGTAGATTGGAATCCGTTTATTTATCTGACGTAGTCATTCAAGTTTGGTTATCGTCTTGTCACGTATGTTCTCACGTGAATTGAAAGGCCAATAAAAAGCTTAATGTAAAACTTATCGTAGCACTAGTTTATGACAAACACTTCAGGTTTTACCAAAGACCCCGTATCAAATATAAATGCTCGCTACTTTACAGTTTTCTTTCGGCATTATTCAATTGTCAAGTCGTAATCTGATCACATGACCCAACACTTCGCAAATAATTTTTGCAGCTCTTTTCGATTATCACAGGTAACCAACAGGCTCATCATGATTATCAGACAATGATATATACTCCTTTGAGGTAAGGTTAAAAAGTTTAACGATTTTTTATGGAAAGTTATAAGATATCAGTGCTAAAAGTGACAGCATTACAATGACTATAAAACGGATGCGTAAAAACAATAGACATGGTTTTATTGAATGCGTGAAGTATATTTGTGAAAATTCTTCGATGAATGAAGTTGCATAAAAGTGTAAACAGAAACCATCCTGTAACAACTACGCCCCATTTGAGCCGTTTTGGAAAGCGAATCCAAACTATGGCAGTCTCTTGCGGCTGCGATTAACTGTTCGTTTTTGAGCTTTTAAGAGCTTGTAACCACATTCCCATATATTTTGCACCTACAACATTACAGAGTAAGACATGGTGAATATTTTGATATCAAATAACTGTAATATGAATTTTGTTGCAAGTCAATCTTTAAGAAGTTTCATCTGAAAAAATGACAATTATTCGTTTGCAGTTCACAACAGGTAATGACAAGGGCTTTCGATTTTTTTTTTGATCTCACTTTTAGCGCCAATGACAATAAAAGCAAATAGGCGGTGTAAAAAATAACTACGCAAAAAGTCAATATTATTTTTAACGCAAATTTGTGTGGTTTAAGAATGGTCTAGATTAGTGCAGACAAAATTTGTCCGTATGGTGTGTTCCGTAGGTTTTGCTTGTTTGGTATATTCAGTTGAAGAAGTTGGATCACCATGCCCTAATTATAATTAACCCGTAGCAACCTTTTGGTAGCTACGGGTAGCTGCACTTTTGCAGTATTATGTACTTGCAACGCGCTTCTTACTGGTTAATTTAAAGCTTGAAACAAACTAGTCTATTATGCACTGGATGACTTGAAATGGTTTTAGAGCAAACTATGATTAACTTTAAAAGCGTGTGTTGCAAACGCGACTTTGCCAAGTTTTGGGAATGACATATATATCGAGAGCTCTTCGTAACTGCATTTATGGGTTTAACTTTTAGTAAAGCGCTACTAGTGGTGAGAGAAAGAGCTGCGGTAGTATAGCGGGAGGTTTACCGCCATACATGTATGTGACCTACTCAAGTGAAGGTTGAAATCTACCGCTTGACTAGCATTCCTACAACACTAATATAGAAACAGATTTTACAGGGTACTGTGATTATTTGTATGAATGGAAAAACATCATGATCACAGCAAAATCAAAAAACAAGTTACCTAATTGAAAGGAAAGCTAAAAAAATTTTGTAGGTAACAAGCAAATCAAAGCAGCACAATTTGTCAAAAATGTGGCTATTCTATATAAATGTATGCGAATGGGCTCCTAAATCAGTTTGTATATATGTACAAAGTGTGTATCGCTAGAATAAATGTGTGGCAGTATGTTACAACATCCTTTTTTTACCTTTATTCCTTTTTTAATGTAAGTAAAAACTTAATATCTTAAAAGCAACTTTCAAGATATTCACAAATTAAGGATATTTTGCTTAAATAAAATTTAATGTATGAGCGGTGGTTTTTCTATGAATGATGAATAGGTCAAGAGAGCAGCTCACACAATATTAGTTTCAGAAAATAAATCTCAAGGCATAATCGTTACACCTCACGCTATATTAGCACCGTACAATGCTTCAAATCATAAGACTCTCTCCCTCTAAACCGATTTGCGTTTAAATCTATGTATAAATTTCCAAGTTTGTCGCTCAGTCTTTTCTGCTATAGCTTTCAACGCCTAGAAACAAAAGATCCATGTCGAGATGGAATTGATCTCGGAACTTCTCATTGCCAAGGTCATAAACTAATCAATTAAACTATGCAAGATGCTATGCATTTGTTAAACCATATGAACCTAATTTTGGCAATGTCAGTAAAAATATGGAAAGCACTCAACATTACGGAATATCACCAAAGCTTGCTCTCACGGCTTTTATTAATAATTTCGGCAATACCAAAATCAGCAAACTCAAATTATTCATCGGCAATTGATCAGGCTAATGGAAAGCAACAACATTACCTGCCACTGTGTATAAACATTCAGGCAGTACTAAAATTAAATACTGCCTTATTTTAATACAGAAGATAAACCTGTCTACATGGCTGATGTTTGATAAAAAAATAAAAAATGAGAACTACTCAATTCCAATTATTCAGCTTCTTCAGAGTAAGCAAGGTTAAACTATAATAATAGTTAAACTACACAAGTTTCTTTGTCTTATGACAGTCTAAGTTCACATATTTACATGTACAGTGTACGTCATATAGCTTGTTGATCTACTTTACCATATTTTTATATTTTTAGATTATATTTGTTACTCTAAATTTATTGTTATCATATTAGTTTTTAAACTTTTTTTTAAAACTATATGTATTGAATGTTAGGATACATTCAAGTTAATGCTCCTACAAGTGCGCATAGCTTTACATCATTGTAGTTGAAAGGATTCGAGCCTATGCAGGCGGAGCCCATTTGATTTCAAAACAATCGCTTTAACCAGTAGGCCACAACGGCTTTTGTTTACAATGAGGTTTAACTGATCTAAGGTCAACAACGTTATATATCCTGGATGGAAGCATTAGTATTTTTGGTTTTCTATGTCTGGTTTTTTTGTGTGTTTTTGTCTGTATGTCAATTTGTATATATACCTTTATAGATGTTTGTAGGTCTATTTGTAGTTCTGTATGTAAGTATGTTCGTAGGTCTGCGTGTCAGTTTGTCTGTGTGTCTGTCTGTATATATGTCTGTATGGAAATTTGTCTGCATGTAGCTGTGTCTATAGTTCTGTATAAACGTTTGTCTTTCTGTAAGTTTATCTAAATGTCTGTTTGTCTGTATGTCAGTATGCCTGTAGGTCAAACTGTATGTCTAAATGTTTGTTCACAGTGAGTGGGTATACATGCTTTATGTCTGTCTATATGCCTATCTGTATGTCTGCATGTATTCTTGTCTGTAGGACTATAAGTCTTCTATCATGTCTGTATGAACAATGCTCTTAAAAAGTAAGCATAACTTTTGCAGAAAAAAATTGCATTGCTTTCCTATGATAAAAAAGCACTGAGATATTTACTGATGTAAACAAAAACTGTTTGTTTTTATTTCTTGTCACTTTTGATAGAAATTTCAGTATTCAAACAGAAATTCTTTAGCTGCTGAATCTAAACACAACTATTTCGTGTATCAACAATTTAAAACAAATTATTGAAACAGCTAATAAGGTTCGAGTGTATGATAAAATAATGAAGTAAAGAGGAAATTTTAACACTTTCTATGGAAAGTTACTGTTGTCTTAGATTGTTAAAATCGGTATTTTATCAGTCAATAAATGTTTCATTTGATGTACTAGTTAATATTTTAACAGAGTGCAGCCTTATTAATACAACAAAATCTAATTTAAAAAGTTCTGTTCTTACGCAGCGCACAGATAGAGGCAACTCAAGAGCAAGGCCTTTAAACATATGATGTTATAAATTGGCACTTACGTAGCTGAACCAGCATATAAACAAGAATTCTATGTTTTAAAGCATACATGTACAAGGTGAATTGTTGAAGCAGTCACTGATTTGTGTATCCTCTTCACCACTTAGTGTCTTGCAGTCTTGTTGAGTACCTCCTAGACACCTCCGTGTTCTAGTGATGGTACCTGGGCCACAGGCAGTAGAACAACTACTGCTCTGCCAGTCACTCCAAACTTTGATAACATCATCTAGTAAAATAATCACCAGTTACAGTAGGAAATTCAATGACTTATAAAATCTGTTAAATGACTCTATTAAAATTTATCTAACTTTTTATTGAATGCGTGTGAGCTCTTTTTGCAAGAGTTTCTATCATTCATTAACTGCAGTCGACCCTGGGTTACAGAGTTTCTGCCTTACAATCTTCTGCCTTACAAAATGGAATATGACATTTTTTGGCCCATTATTACGCAATTCTTCTTAACATTTGGCATAAACAAAATTTTTTTGCAGTTCAATTTTAAACAGGATCACTTAGTTTTTTTTCTAATTAATTTGTAAAAAGGTTTAATGGGGTCAGCAAAAAAGATTTGTAGCGAAAGCAATGCAAAAATTGTCATTTAAGTTAAATTCAAGATTTACGTAATGTTACGTAGCATCACAATAGTATAGTTTATCGATCTGTCATACTGCCATTAGGCACGACAACTATGTCAAAGCTGAAAATTTCAGACAATACTGTACATAGTGGTGTTAAAATTTTTTGTCGATCATAACCACTAAACAGGTAACAATAGTTATTAACGTAACTATACTATTTTATTACTAATTTTTAATATGAATGGTAGGTCTATAAAACTTGGATGTTAGTCATAAGGAAGGGTTGCATTAGATAATAATTATTGATTGATATAGATAGTAATTATTGCTATAAGTTACTATGCCTTCTATACTAGGCAACAATTTTGCCTAACAATTATTTCGGTAATATTACAATATTTTCTGCCTTACGATATTATTGACTTAAGTGAAATAGGTATAACATTGACTAAAGTAGAATGAGTTTGTTATGGACTCAAGTAGGAAAAGTGTGTTATTGACTTAAATAGAATGAGTATATCATTGACTTACAGTAAAATGAGTGCATTATTGACTTAGGTAGAATGAGTATATTACTGATTAAATTAGAATGAGTGTATCATTCACTTAGGTAGAAAGAGTGTTATAGTGTTTACTTAAGTAAAATGAGCATATTTTAGACTCAAATATAATGACTTGTTTAACTGTCAGTATAATAAATCATTAGCCTTTCAGCAAAATGTCCCATTTAAATCTAGCATAATGGCTAGCTTTGCTTAAATGAAATGTGAAATGAAGTGACTATAAATAGCAGTAAAGATACTTAAATAACTTTTTTAGTTTATGCTAATTTGAATTTATTCTGAATAGTTCGATTGAATTTTATATAATTGAATTAATCAATTTTTTACAAGCAACCAAGTCAGGGCAGCATATTCTTGATGTTTTGCCGCTCAGCTTCTGTGGTTTCATTAATTTGTTGGATAAAAAATATATTTTATTAATGTAAAAAACAAAAGAAACTATTACAAAAGAACTAAAAGACATTAAATACATAAATTTATCCCATACTCTGGTGCAATGAAATTTTTCCTGGGCATCATTGCAATATATATCACCCCAATTAACTTGTTTTCTTGTTGTTTTGTTAAGGGTAATAGTGTAAAGCGTTTCTGAGACCTTTGATCATAACTCTTAAGCACCCATGAAAAAGAAAAGATTGGCTTTATTAAATATAAATTTATTGTTTAATTTTTCACAGAATTTCACTCATTGCAAAAGGCACCTTTCCCGCTTAACCACAGAAAATGAAGTTCTGCTATATTATTGGCGAAATTATTAGACAATCTATTAAAATGAAAAATGACTCTTTACAGCTAAAGGCTCTTATTAATCTAGTAGTACCATGAGTAATTTAAGGAACTATATGTCTCTAAAATTGGATTTACCTGAGCAATAGTTTGTTGAACACAGAAGTATTCTTGGTTTTGTATGTCCGCACATATGGTAGCGGTTTGCCCGCCAGTCGTGGACACAATTATATATGATAATTCTACTCGAGGTGGTGGTATTGCAGCACGGCGGCGTTAAATCAGTTTCAAAGATTTTTCTCACTATCTAAAGAGAACATATATCTTTAAAACTTATTGATTGTTCAAAAACTTATATTAATTAAAAAAATTATCAATTAAAAAATTATAATTGCTAATTTAAGATAGCTATCATGGGTACTTTACTTGTACTTGTAATCTGAAACAAACAAACTAGTTAGAACTTTGTTGAGTTCAGCAAATGGCTGCTGTTTGCCATTTCTTATGAAAGCTAAATTATGAAAATATTGATATTGCAGCCCCGATCTTCAAAACATGCTTTTCACTTCTCAACCCAAGCTTTTTATAGCTGCTGTTCAGCTAGAGGGAAGATCATAAGTTTTAATTCTAAAATAGTTTGTTGACTCAATATTTAACAATAGCATATTTTTATGATCCATGTGATAAAATTCACTTTTTTAGGACAGGAAAACTGTAATTGGTAAACATTATGTCAATGTTATAGATTGTGGACTATATCCAATGCGTATGGACTAGAATTTGGTTAATCACAACAATGGTTCAATGGAATTTATTTCCACTTCAGCTTCCAACTTATTTAAAAAAGGAATTTATCTTCAAGCTCAAAGAAAAGATTTGTATACTCTAAAGCTATTTCATGACCTCATATTTTGCTGTATATGATTTTCATGTTATGTTAAGAAGAAACAGCATATTGCATGTAACAAAAATGATCAACTACTAATTTTAAATCATACCCAAAAATACTTCAGTCCATTTCACACAATGGAAGAAGATATTGTGAAGAATCAAATATGTACTCAAGCACCTCTTGCTTATTTCAACTAATAATCTAAGTTTACTTGTGATCTAGAAAGCTGGTGTATCCCTACATTCTATCACATAGCGGCATATATATTACAATGTCTCAAAGACATGAACTTTTGTTCATTTATAAATAAGCGAGTTGTCCTTCCATGTAACCTTTTATGTTACATTAAAAAGTTATGTTCAGAGGTTGGGTAGTTGATAAAGCATATGCTACTTTTCTGTAAAAATAGTGTTTAATAAGTACTACACGTATATATACTGTAGTATACACAATGTATACTATACGTATTATGTATATTACATTCATATACTATATACATTGTATACATTGTATAAACTAAATATACTATACTAGGTGAATACTCGGTTTTGCCCAAGTAATAAAGGTCTTTGTAGAAAAAAATTATTTTTTTTTAACAAATAAAAATAGTTGAAATTCCAAGTTTCAGACTTCATATCATGAGAAAAGTGTTTTCTTCTGTTTAAATGAACTAGAAGCAAAAATGAAACAACTGTAAAAGTTTTCAAGCTTTGTCGAACCCCTGTAACTTTTAAATTTCAAATCATGAAGAGAATGTTTGGTGCAGGTCAAGTAAGGTAAAAAACAAAATAAAATAATTTTAGAAGTGTTTAAATGTAAATTTAAAATAATTAGCAAGTAGTAGTTAAATTAAGTCTGCTATGCTGCGATTACAATAAAATATCATTTGGTAGTTACACAATTAAAAAAAACTGAAAAAGTAACATAAATATTGAATAAGTTGAATTGATAAGAACCATTGGTGCATAGAAGTGTATGTGTATAAAAAGATTTACTGTTCAAGCAAAAGCTATTCGTACAAACTTTGAATATGATGATACTGGTACCTCTCACTCCTGGGGTTAAGATATTGGTAAAAATTAGATATCAAACTGTCTTTGCTTGATACCTTGATTGAGTGAACGGAGAGACTGTAGAAGCTACACCTACTTGAGATAATACATTTTTTCTAGGTAAAAAGTATTAGCCTTTTTTGGTTTAGCTTTCAAACTTTATGAAAAACCGAAAAGTAAAAATTTAAACTTTTAAAAAATACAAACCACAAAAATAAGTAGTAGTAAGAAAAAGTTAGTTGATAAACAAGTTGAAAAAAATAACAATTGCAAAAGTTAATAGCCGTTAATAAATAAAAGTACACATTTGGCACACAATTTTGCAAGGTATGAGTGTGCATACTGTATAATCCCACATGGTTTGGACATGTTGAGCCTGGCTTACGTACTCATCAATTCCATAGCGAACCGGAGGTCTACGTTTGCGAGCAGATAGGCGTCGCTTTTGCCCTTCACCAATGCATTGCCCAGAGAAGTTAAGAGTTGCCTGTTCATTTACTGAGTGTTCAACAACAATAGATTTCTGCATTGTAAATTGGTTAATGATGGTTTAACGGTGTTTGTAAAGTTCGTTTCATCAAATACCACATCTCGCCTAGTGGTGACTTTACGTGTCGATTCATCAAGCAGGCGGTATGCCTTTGACTGTTTGCTGTATCTTATAAACATTAGCTTTTGGCACTTCTTGTCAAGTTTTTGTCGCAGTTGATATGGAACATGAGCATAAGCAATACATCCAAACACCCTTAGATTGTTTATGTTGGGTTTGCATTCATACCACTTTTCATACGGTGTGAGATCATTCTTGTGTGAGGAAGTGGGAATCCGATTTCTAATGTAAGCAGCAGTAGAAATGGCCTCAGTCTAGTACTGCTTTGAAAATTTAGCATGGCACAACATTGAACGTGCTGCTTCACACAAAGTTCTGTTCATTCTCTCAGCAACACCATTTTGTTCCGGTGAGTAGGCTGATGTGAGTTTATGATGAATACCCTTAGATTTCAAGTAGTCAGTAAACTCTTGAGACAAGTGTTCACCACTTCTACCTGATCTCAGTGTTTGAATGTTTTCTCCAGATTGGTTGGCTGTATATGCTTCAAACTCTTTAAACTTCTCAGGTACCTCAGATTCGTTTCTAAAAAGATACACAACACAGCATTTAGAAAAATCGTCTTTAAAAGTTACAAAGTGTTTGCTACCTCCAATTGATTCTGTTTCCATTGTACAAATGTCAGAATATACTAGTCCTGGCTTACGGGTAGCCTTGATATCTCCCACAGGTTTGAAGGGTTTACGAGTCATCTTCCCTTCAGCACAGCCTTCACAGAAAAAAATGCCTTTTGCTGGTAAGCTTGTAGCACAGACTATATTTCCTTTGCTCAGTTTTTCAAAGTAGAGTCATTCAAATGCACTAGACACTGATGCCAAAACTCTGCGCTAGCAGTGTTTGCATATTGAGTTTCAGTTTGTACACAGTCTAGACTGAACAGCTTATTAGCTAGTGATCCCATAGCCCTGACTCAATCACTAGCATCTTTAATATAACATCGAGTATTGCCGAACTGAACAATGTAACCTTTCTGAGTGGCAGCTCAAAATGAAAATAAATTGCTAGCTAGCTGAGGGACATGAAGTACATTTTAAAATACAGCAGCACATTGAACTCTACGATTGAGCTTTAGCATTACATGTACTTTTACAGCACCAACTCCCACAGCTTCAACTGTTCGACCATCACCTAGGCTGACCATTCATATCTGTTCTAGCTTCTTGCAGCTATTAAAACTTTCCCTGTTAGGTGACATATGACGCGATGCTCCAGAGTCAATTAGCCAGGGTGAGCTTCTGTGCAAGGAAAATGTGTTGCCATGATGAGTGATAAATGTAAATTTGTTGCCTGCACAACCATTGTCACTTTCACATACAGTTTTTCTACATTCACTTACTAACTGCGCGTTCTGTCGGCGTCTGTTCTCTGAGCGTTCTGGTGACTTGTGCCCAGGCTCATTGCAATTGTAGCAGATAATAGGTTTTCTGGTTCTGGGCTGCTTTTTTGAGACCAATGCAGAGTCAGATGCACTGGCAGAACTAAATTCATCTGAGTTTTGCTCATTGCGTTTCAACTCTTCATTTATCATTGACTGCTGAGCAAACTCAAAACTCAAGTTGTCTACTCTTGCTTCTAATGCTGTTGCAAGAT
This sequence comes from Watersipora subatra, assembly GCF_963576615.1. Taxonomy (NCBI): domain Eukaryota; kingdom Metazoa; phylum Bryozoa; class Gymnolaemata; order Cheilostomatida; family Watersiporidae; genus Watersipora; species Watersipora subatra. Next base: position 16,266,770 of record NC_088717.1, read on the forward strand.
GAGCATAGCTGTTTGGAAGGCTGCCTAAGAGCATGACTACTGGATCTTCCTCAGAAATTGGTGCATTGATAGCGGCGAGTTTATCTGTAAGTCCTTTCATGTGTTTCAATTGCTGTTCTACAGGTGTATCCTCCTTCATTACTGTTGTGAAATATTGTTTCTTAATAAATTGCTTGTTTGCTAGTGTATTGCGTTCAAAATGGCTTTGAAGCCGTTTCCATGCTACATCAAGTGCTTTTGTATCTGTTATTAAGTAGAGAAGTTCAGTACTAACAGACAGAGCAACTACTGAAGAAGCCTTACTATACCTGGATTTAAAAGCAGTTTTCACCGCTTGACCAGCCGAGCCTTATGGGGCTTTCTCAGTACCATCCACGATATTGTATAGATCCTTTACTAACAAAATGTGTTTCATCTGAAACTTCCACGTCTAATAGTTCCGACTGTCCAACTTCTCTATTGTCCATTTATTACCATCCATTGTAGAACGAGAGTTAAAATCTAAGTTCTGGTGTCAAACTCGTGTACAGCTTTTTCGGTTGCCTGTCTGGGCCCATAACCTGTTACTCTTGTATATTTTAATGCTAAACAGCAACTGGCTTACTACATAAGTGAGACAAGAGAGTAAAAGGATTATTAGATAAGAATTACATGACAGATGAGCAGGTCAATATGAACAAATAGTCTGACAACGGCTATATACAAATACAAGATAATGACTGTGGTCAATGTCAACAACTAGTACATATTCAACAATATAGATATAGTTCATATGCAATGTTCACTAAATAAGCTACATCCATATCTATGTTATATATCAACAATATAAATCTTAGTGTTGGTCTGTTGGTCTGTCCTTCACAGGTTGAGTTATAACGATAAAGTTATAAGATTGACAAATTTGTTTTGTGCTGGAATTGAACTCGGAGCCTTCAGTTCTTAGGCAAGCATGTTAACAATCAAGCCACACAACCTACTTGCAATGCAATAAATTATTTGTGCACATACTTACTACACGTGCCAATTTTAAATGGCAATAATTGTTCAAAATACCCACAATTCACGCTAGCACGCTTAAACTAATTCACTCAAAAAGACATTGTACTAGAAGGAAAATAAATTCACAGATTTCTCCATAAAGCTAAAGGTATACATGTAAATACATAAAACCTAATTAAATTTGTAGTACACAAAGAAAAAACAAAGACTTTCATTTCAAATTAGATTGCACATAAATGTTGATTTTCTGTGCAAAACTCTTTATTACCCATGCCAGGTCCGGCACTCACCTAGTAAATGTATACATACTCTAGAACCTATAATTAAATGCCACCTCTATTTGAATGCTACCTCTATTTGAATGTCACCTTTATTTTGTTTGGTCGCCACAATGAAAGAAGGAATGAAAAATAAAGCACCACTTTCTAATTGAAGGCAACCTTTATTTGAATGCCACTTTGACCATCTTTGATCTTCATAAACTCATAATACCAAAGGATCAATATAAAAGTGTCCTCAAAAGCATATTAAGAACAAATCGTTTCATTACTAACAATCAATTTTCTTGTTGTCTAACTCCAAAGCATTTACCTCATTTTGCTAAAACCTGAAAGCAGCACCATAGAAATTATTTATAACTGTTTTAGACTAAAAGTAGCTCTTTGTTGTGCAACGCATAAAAGTTTTGCTTCGCCAAAAATTGGTTTGAACGCTAATATCGACTATGTATAGGATGCAGAAGAAGAATTGAGATGTGACAATATTGTGGAAAATATAGGACAACCAGAAAATATGTTTAATCGAAAGCAACCAAGAGAAGGTAGCTACCCTAGTGAACGATGCAAAAATTTTCGGTTTACAAACTTTTTTTTTTTTTGTGTTATTAAAGCATGGTTTGCTTTGATGCATTTGGTAGATCATTTTTATTTAGCTCGTAAATTTGCAGATATATAGCATGCATTTTGAGAGCATCATTGCTGTAATCTGATCTTACAATTGAACGAAGCTGTTAACTCATTTTTTATTGCACTTAAAAACCTAACTTCTGGTTGCAAACTGTAGCAAACATATTAATGATTGCAATGATTTTTTATGCAACACTGTTAATTGTAAATATAAAGTGAAAAAGTGTCTCCAAATTTGAACAAAATAAAAATGGAAAGTTCAAACAAATTGTATAGCAAGACACAGGCTATAATATTGTGGTAGGTTAATTGCAAGCAATATATATCAACTGGCAGAGATATTTCTGAGTTTTTTATGTATACTTATCAAGAGATTTTGGACCATTTTTAGGTAAATCAGCAAATTTATTGCATCTGAAAGGTTGAATACCGCTCCACCAAAAAATAGGGCAGAGTCAAGGCGACATTGAGGCTCAATTTATCTTCACAAGAACCTGACGAGCTATTTAAAAAATGCAACACCAGCCTTTATTTAAACCCCACCTCCAATTGACTACCACCATGATGGAGGAGTTGAAAAGAGACCACCATGACATTCAATTAGAGGTTTTACGATATATATCGTAAAACCTAAATCGTACATACCTATGCCTATATATCGTATATATATATATATACATATATATATATATATATATATATATATACCCATATTTCCGAGTTAGGAGTTGAATAAATATATACCAGTTAGGAGGTTGCGGAATATAAGGGATTAGGAGTTAACGCAAATATATATGGGTAAGCCTCCTATATGGTCTAATTTATCTACATTGTAGATATATATATATTTATTCACCTCCTAATTATTATATATTTTTATGGAAATTTTAGGAGAATATGGTATCATACAATATATATATTCATCGCCTTATCATACTTTGTATATATGCATACTAGAAAAACTGTCAAAACTTGGAGAATGTCTAGATGGTTGTTGTAAATTACATATCAATTTGAAGGTAAAATAATTCATACCTCAATGACTAAGCAAAAATAATGATTACCAGTTAGCAGATTGCTACAAATTACACATAAATTAGAATGTTACCATTGTAACTTATGTAATAGTTACAATGGAAACATTACATAGCATGGCATAGCTTACATACCCTTTAGTAAGATGCCGTAACTTATATCATTTAGGAGTTTGCTATAACTTGTGTCTTTTAGAAGCTGCTCTGATTTACATATAATAAAGTATGTTGCTATAACTTATAGACCATTTGAGAAATTGATATAATTTGAATTTCACATAGTTGGTAGCAATTATCTATATATCAGTTAGGAGGCTGCTATGGATTATATATTAATTAGGAGGCAGCTGATATTTATATATCATTTAGGAGGTTGCTATAACTTACATATCATTGCAGAGGCTGCTATGAGTTACATATAATTTAGGATGTTGCTATCACTTATAGATCACCTAAGACCTTGCAATAATTTGAATTTTCCATAGTTGATAGCTATTATTTATATATCAGTTAGGAGGCTGCTCTGGATTATATATTAATTAGGAGGCTGCTGATAATTATATATCATTTAGGAGGTTGCTATAACTTACGTATCATTGCAGAGGCTGCTATAAGTTACATATAATTTAGGATGATGCTATCACTTATAGATCACCTAAGACCTTGCTATATTTTGAATTTTCCATAGTTGATAGCTATTATTTATATATCAGTTAGGAGGCTGCTATGGATTATATATTAATTAGGAGGCAGCTGATATTTATATATCATTTAGGAGGTTGCTATAACTTACATATCATTGCAGAGGCTGCTATGAGTTACATATAATTTAAGATGTTGCTATCACTTATAGATCACCTAAGACCTTGCAATAATTTGAATTTTCCATAGTTGATAGCTATTATTTATATATCAGTTAGGAGGCTGCTCTGGATTATATATTAATTAGGAGGCTGCTGATAATTATATATCATTTAGGAGGTTGCTATAACTTACGTATCATTGCAGAGGCTGCTATAAGTTACATATAATTTAGGATGATGCTATCACTTATAGATCACCTAAGACCTTGCTATATTTTGAATTTTCCATAGTTGATAGCTATTATTTATATATCAGTTAGGAGGCTGCTATGGATTATATATTAATTAGGAGGCTGCTGATATTTATATATCATTTAGGAGGTTGCTATAACTTACATATCATTGCAGAGGCTGCGATGAGTTACATATAATTTAGGATGATGCTATCACTTATAGATCACCTAAGACCTTGCTATAATTTGAATTTTCCATAGTTGATAGCTATTATTTATATATCAGTTAGGAGGGTGCAATGGATTATATATTAATTAGGAGGCTGCTGATATTTATATATCATTTAGGAGGTTGCTATAACTTGCATATCATTGCAGAGGCTGCTATGAGTTTCATATAATTTAGGATGATGCTATCACTTATAGATCACCTAAGACCTTGCTATATTTCGAATTTTCCATCGTTGATAGCTATTATTTCTATATCAGTTGGGAGACTGCTATGAATTACATATTAATTAGGAGGCTGCTGATATTTATATATCATTTAGGAGGTTGCTATAACTTACATATCATTGCAGAGGCTGCTATAAGTTACATATAATTTAGGATGATGCTATCACTTATAGATCACCTAAGACCTTGCTATAATTTGAATTTTCATAGTTTATAGCTATTATTTATATATCAGTTAGGAGGCTGCTATGAATTATATATTAATTAGGAGGCTGCTGATATTTATATATTGTTTAGGAGGTTGCTAGAACTTACATATCATTGCATATGCTGCTATGAGTTACATATAATTTAGGATGTTGCTATCACTTATAGATCACCTAAGACCTTGCTATAATTTTAATTTTCCATAGTTGATAGCAATTATTTATATATCAGTTAGTAGCCTGCTATGAATTATATATTAATTAGGAGGCTGCTGCTATTTATATATCATTTAGGAGGTTGCTATAACTTACATATTATTGCAGAGGTTGCTATGGGTTACATAGAATTTAGGATGTTGCTATGACTTATAGATCACCTAAGACCTTGCTATAATTTGAATTTTCCATAGTTGATAGCAGTTATTTATATATCAGTTAGTAGGCTGCTATGAATTATATATTAATTAGGAGGCTGCTGCTATTTATATATCATTTAGGAGGTTGCTATAACTTACATATCATTGCAGAGGCTGGTATGAGATACATATGATTTAGGATGATGCTGTCACTTATAGATCACCTAAGACCTTGCTATAATTTGAATTTTCCATAGTTGATAACTATTATTTATATATCAGTTAGGAGGCTGCTATGGATTATATATTAATTAGGAGGCTGCTGATATTTATATATCATTTAGGAGGTTGCTATATCTTACATATCATTGCAGAGGTTGCTATGAGTTACATAGAATTTAGGATGTTGCTATGACTTATAGATCACATAAGAGTTTACTACAATTTGAATTTCATATAGTTGGTAGCTACTATTTATATATCAGTTAGGAGGCTGCAATGAATAATATATTACTTAGAAAGCAGGTGCTATTTATATATCATTTAAGAGGTTGCTATAACTCACATATCATTGCAGAGGTGCCATGTGTTACACATAATTTGGGATGTTGCTATCACTTATAGATCAACTAAGAGTCTGCTATAATTTGAATTTCATATAGTTGGTAGCTACAGTACTATTTATTTATCAGTTAAGAGGCTGCTATGAATTATATATTAATTAGGAGGCTGCTGATATTTATATATCATTTAGGTGGTTGCTCTATCTTACATATCATTGCAGAGGTTGCTATGAGTTACATAGAATTTAGGATGTTGCTATGACTTATAGATCACATAAGAGTTTACTACAATTTGAATTTCATATAGTTGGTAGCTACTATTTATATATCAGTTAAGAGGCTGCTATGAATTATATATTAATTAGGAGGCTGTTGCTATTCATATATCAATTAGGAGGTTGCTATAACTTACATATCATTGCAGAGGCTGCTATGGGTTACATATAATTTAGGATGTTGCTATCACTTATAGATCACCTAAGACCTTGCTATAGTTTGAATTTTCCATAGTTGATAGATATTATCTATATATCATTTAGTAGGCTGCAATGAATTATATATAAATTAGAAGGCTGCTGCTATTTTTACATCATTTAGGAGGTTGCGATAACTTACATATCATTGCAGAGGTTGCTATGAGTTACATAGAATTTAGGATGCTGCTATGACTTATAGATCACAGAAGAGTTTACTATAATTTGAATTTCATATAGTTGGTAGCTACTATTTATATATCAGTTAGCAGGCTGCAATGAATTATATATTAATTAGGAGGCTGCTGCTATTTATATATCATTTAAGAGGTTTCTATAACTTACATATCATTGCAGAGGCTGCTATGGGTTACATATAATTTAGGATGCTGCTATCACTTATAGATCGCCTGAGAGTTTGCTATAATTTGAATTTCATATAGTTGGTAGCTACAGTACTATTTATATATCAGTTAGGAGACTGCTATGAATTATATATTAACTAGGTGGCTGCTGCTATTTATATATCATTTAGGAGGTTGCTATAACTTACATATCATTGCAGTGGTTGCTATGGGTTACATAGAATTTAGGATGTTGCTATGACTTATAGATCACGTAAGAGTTTACTGTAATTTGAATTTCATATAGTTGGTAGCTACTATTTATATATCAGTTAGGAGGCTGCAATGAATTATATATTAATTAGGAGGCTGCTGCTATTTATATATCATTTAAGAGGTTTCTATAACTTACATATCATTGCAGAGGCTGCTATGGGTTACATAGAATTTAGGATGTTGCTATGACTTATAGATCACAAAAGATTTTACTATAATTTGAATTTTATATAGTTGGTAGCTACTATTTATATATCAGTTAGGAGGCTGCAATGAATTATATAGTAATTAGGAAGCTGCTGTTATTTATATATCATTTAGGAGGTTGCTATAACTTACATATCAATGCAGAGGTGCCATGGCTTACATATAATTTGGGATGTTGCTATCACTTATAGATCAACTAAGAGTCTGCTATAATCTGTACAATAAAACAACAATCTGTATAAAACAACAATAATTGTTGTTAGAACCTACATATTGTATAGTATGTTAAACTTTAACGTAGGAATCAATAAATTTGTATTTAAAACAACAACAGCCACCATGCTTGATACTAAAAAATTCAACTAGTCAAGTACCATAGAATGGTCGTTGCTTAGTCACCAAACGGAGTAAATTTATTCAGACGTCAAGTTTAATGCGATATTACAAATGCCTCAACAACAAGAAGACCCTGCTGCCAGTTTAATTTTGCAGCTTCTTGAGTAAGTTGTGGGCTCGGGCATAAGTCATCATTATAATTTTCAAACACCAATTTCTTTTAACAGTATACAGCTCTGGCATTTTTGGTAGTTTGCCTCAATCTTCCGATCATGGCTTTTTGAACTCTCAATTTTTTTTTAGGCTGCATAACTTTCTGCTCACTAATATAAACGAATAATGTAACTCAATATTTGTAAATATGGTCTATGTTATAGTTTCTTATTCAGTCACATATCGCTGCTGCACTGCATACAAAAACTTAAAAAAAATTAGTTGGTAACAATGCATGGACGCAACTCAGTTACTGTGATTGCTAAAATGAAACACACACATTTTTGCTTGCTGTGCATATTATCTACAGTAATAATATGAATTACTTGCACAACATACTTAGTTACTCAATCTAACATACAATAACAGCAATGTCTTTCTATTCATCTTAAGCCACTCTTAGAACGTTAAGTAAAAACATTTCCCCACTCGGAAATGGAGTGTCAGGTTGCAAAACCTGCGCAATACCACAGCACCATAAATTGGGTAGATTCCAAACAAGCCCATTGTGCCTATGTAGAACCCAGGGAAAAACCTAATGTCACATAGAGAGCCAATAAAAATACAATAACATTCTATCTTGAGGGCATTTTCGCATTTCAAAACTTCTTTCTTACTGCAATTTATTGTTAGCAATGATCAGTCGGGCTGGACCCAGCGCAGTACCAAATTTTTTCTAACTTTAGATCTCTTGACTTTGGGTGGTTTTATTGATCAATAGTAATACTGAGTGCTATTATTCACATTTTACCAGTAATAATAATGCCCTGAACTGTCAAGAAATTGATAGAACATTCTACTCAGACACATTCACTTAAATTTGGAAAATGACCTAAGAAGATATATTTCTCATTGTGTAGTGAATTTCTGATTGTTTTTAGTCAAGCACAGCGTTCTAAGTAATTTTTTGGGCTTGTCGGTTTGACAGTAAGTTGTCAGTAGACTGGCTGCTGCGGCATATTTCCTTATATTTAGTTTTTCTTTAAAAGAATTATTATAATTTATCTTAGAGCTTGTTTCTTGAATAATACATCATAGTGTACAGTGCAGTACAACAGATAATATCTATTGTCGGTATTGTATTATCTATCATAGTCATTGTTTTATGCACATTTTCTGTACATAAAATAATAGCTAAGACTGCTTGATACAAAATAACTATACAAGTGCATTACTGCGGAGTTGGTCTCTTTTAGTCTTCAAAAAGAGCACATTTATTGACAAATACAACGCAATGATAATAAGAAGGTTCAACAACATAAAAAATTCAGCTGGCATTTTTTCTCGCAGCCTTCTTTAGCAAGTTGTTGGCTCGAGCCCGAATCACTGTAACACTTCTGTTAGGCAGCGTTGAGTGTTTAGCATCCAACACTGATCTTGTTGGCAGTTTGCCTGATTTTTCAGTCCAGTGCTTGTCAAATTCTGCTATTTCCTCTGCACTTTACCGTTTTCTGCTGACTGAAATAGTAAATAATGTGAATCATCATTTATAAAAATCTGATAAGCTATGGCTTTGATGAATCACATATCATTGCTCAGCTCCATTCAAAAGTTAAATAAGCTGGTTTACGTGCTGCAAGTCAAAACAGAATTGATGGTTTCTAAGATACAATTGAACAATAAGGACATTAATGCTCGTTAGTGTCATTTCTCATTTAGTAATATAATACTTAACCAATGTATTGTTATTCAAAACACACATATACTGTAGAAGGTACTTTGATGACCACTTCTATATACTACTTTAGTAGCTAATTATGAAACTAAATGGTGTGCCACTTGCATGCATGCGATAGAGCAGTTTGGATTTCTATTTGCTTCAAATTATTAGAGAAATTATCAGGATTAACATTCATTGAGCAGTCTCAATGGCCAGTGTTCAGAAAGATTGCTGCTAAGCTTAGTGTGACCTGACTGGGTAGCTATTTATTGAGTCATTAATTAGGCTAATACTTGACCTATGGGGTCAAGCAATGTGGTTAAACACCATTGTTCAGGTGTTCATTGAAACCACTAATGCCTAGATTGCTCTAGATACCTAAATGCCTCTGACTAGGAGAGCTATGTTTTGTAACCTGACAGCAGCAGAACACAAAGACTAGTGTCAGCATTTATGTAGGCAACGAATTTGACTGAAATACTTGAAAAGTTAGACACCTTTATTTTTTCTACTGCATTTGAGCTACAGCAAAATAATCACGCTTGGTTCCCTAGTACATTGTGTTAGTTTAAAGCCACTTATCATAGCATCACCCACATTTAATCTGATGTCTGAAAATCACTCTTCGGTGTTGATAATCCATGTATGTCACTCTGCACTTATTTAAAATCAATGCATTTTTGATTAGATGCTACTACACAAAGAGAAATATACCCTTGGGTTCTTTTTTTAAATTCATGCATTAGTGATTTGCAAATATATGAAAGCAGAGCCTTATTTAAAACTAAAATCTTGTTGCGTCGATATTTGCAAAGTTATGGTTGCTATTTTAACCTTGACCCAAAACTCCAATATTATAACATTCTGAAATACAGCTAAATTGACATAAGGTAGAATCTTAATTTGAAGGCCATGTTCATTCGAGTGCTATTCTAGAAGTGTTGAAAACTAGAGTGTCACCCTTTAATTGACAACCACATCCAGCTGACTGCGACTTCAACATTCTTTGATCTTTGGATCCGATTTTGGACAGGATGGATAGAAAAATGTTGACAAATTTTTACTAACAATGACTCAGTTACAACAATAGCAATTAATACTTTTGTCAATGCATATTGAAGCGAGTTTTCTAACTTCTAAGCTTTACAGTGTTTTCGTTAAAGCTTTGAAAGCAGCACCGTGGAAATAATTAATAACTCTATAATAATTTTATTGTTTAAGCGGCCTTGATAGTTCGGCATATATGAAAAAATGGTTTAGCAAATATGATGAAATCTGTACTACTATTTGAGGCTAAAATTTCTTGCACATGCTACAACATTAGAATAAGCAGTTAACGATGGCATTTTGCAAGCTCAACGCCCAGTGTATATGTTATCACTGAATCACAGCATAGTTTGTGTGTTATATAGTTTTTTATGTGTTTTTTCAAAAGAAGTAACGTTCACTTGAACGGCGGCGTTCTATCTTTAACCGTCATATATTATAGTACAGGTCTAGTAGAGGGGCGTTTAAATGAATGGGGATTCAATTAGAGATTACATAATATTTTATTAACCCTTTCACCGCTGCATGCGCATTTAGGCGAAATCAATGGACGACCGGCATATGTGCATGTTGCAAATTTCCTGGCAATTGCGTAGTAACTTAATTTTATTATTCGTTGACAATATAACTAACAGTCTTTAAGACCTTTTATGGTATTGACAGTGTTGTCCAAAAGTTTCCTTGTAAAATTACCCTAAACTCACGAAGCAATTTTAAATTTTTGTTTAGGACTTTTCAACATAAAAAGAAACATTTGTTCTTTCTGATTTTTGAAATATTTAGTGCTATTATAGCTTTCGCAAGTACATCCAGAATTGAAAACAGATAATTACTTATGTTGATAACATTATTGATGATTGTTGATGACTGACGGATTAAGATTTTAGTGATTACACATATAATTAAAGTAGCAGCTCCAATAGTGACTCCAATGGTGGTCAAAGTAATAGTTTTTGTAAGAGTAAGGAACATGGTAGAGCATTGTTTTTTGAGATTCGAAGGGATCGTAGCTTCACATAGCATTAGCAATGCACGAAGTAGGAATGCATTAAGTTTTTTGAATAGTACTATTTTTTAACGTGTTGGAAAAATAAAATCTATAACAAAAAGGTTTTAGATAGAGTTGAAGCTAATAAAGATTGAACATATATTATGAAGCACAATCGACAATTTTTGCCACTATAATTGGAAGGGTTAAAAATTGCAGTGCCATGGCATTCAAACATAGATTTTATAGTAATATTATTTCTTATAAATTTTTTGAAATAAAACTTTTATTAATGTGGCACGCTCTTGTGGAAACTAACCGTTAATCAGCAACATACCCCCTTCAAGAAAGCGTCCAGCTGTGCTTCGTACCATTTTCCATCTGGTGGATATAGTGCTTGGATGCGGTGACCAGGTTTCTACCAAAATAAGCAAAACAATTTTAATAGCCCAAACAGATGTTATGCAGATTAAAAAGTGATGCAAAAGATGCCTGTTGTTTTTAGGTTTTTCAGCAAACCCGTGTCCCTACCTCCCATTACTAAAATTCTATGAAGCTGTAATATTTTATCTCATGCGATATTCTTCTACAAAATTGAAACATAGATTTTAAAGCTTCAACAATTTAAAGGATTTCATTTACTCCAGTCACTTACTTATGACTCAGCCTCTAGTTTAAATCCGTATCAAATTACGACTAAAATGCATCAACTTGTTAATTACAATGAAAATAATACATTATCATAACTTTATACTGCCCTAAGCAAGCAAAACGCCCTATCTGAAAAGTTTTTCAAAATTCACTTTTTTGTGCTTATATGTAATTTAGGTTGAGATCTAACATGTCTCGAAATTTCATATATCTGAGACCACCAGAAATAGCACTTTTCACAATGTGCAAAACGCCTTATCCACATTTACCACACATAAAGTGGCAATCAAAGCGCTCTATCTGCAGATACAGCGTTTTGATTGGCCTGAACATACACAAAGTTGGACATTATGAGCAGCATTATGTAATCAAAGAGTATATAAACAAAGGGAAGCGAAACTGAAGCATATATATTTGGTTGTTTCAAGGCAGCTCATACAAGCTAGTGCACTTCTAAGTGCTCAATCTTATTGCTATATTTTTTATCATAATATATTTATTATGACAAGACGATATTTAAGTGACAAAAGTCTCGTTTTAAAGATCCGACTCAGAGATTTGATGAAAAATTTGTTTTAATTACATGTCCATTGGAAGGTTTTGCTTTTTTAAAATACTGACATTATTGCACTCAGTTGTTTGCTTTAAATTATTTTCAATAAAAGCGTTTGATCTTTTTTAAACTACTATTTTACTTACTCCTTTCATTTCATGACATCAGGTTTGAAGGATACCTAGATCTTTGATCATCTCTTAACTTTTGAGCTAAATATGGCTATTAAAGGGCTTCAATCCATGTGTTGACTGGATGAGTAATAGGAATTGCAACATATATCATTTTGTTGACTAATTTCGGGTTAATATCAGAATTTAAACTTGTAATCCTTTGATAATCCAGTCATGGCAAATGGTCTTGTGGCAAACTAACAATGAGAAACCAGTCCAATTAATCAATCAAAGGCCCTATCTGCAGCGATAGGGCGTTTTGATTGCCTAGTGCCAGCTTAGTAAACTGTCAAATTAAGCAAACAAAATGCCCTAAGTGAAATAACTCCTTTGATTTTAAAGTTTCACGAAAAAAAATTCGGTAAAGTTTGTTGGATATCTCACCATAATAAATAAAAAAAACAACTAAAATACTGCTAATACTGATGCCAGGCTCGACCAAAACGCGTTTGTGCTTGTGCTGAACAATTTACAAATATCAAGATACAGCGTTTTGCTTGCTCAGGGCAGTAAAGTATAGGCTACTAATAATTCTGCCTGTTTGGTGCTATCAATCAGCTAACACTACTAATCAGAATAAAAAGCATCAATAATTATTTTAATGCTTTTTAAAAAGTTACAAAAGTTAGGAGCATCGACAGAGTCACAGATATTCATCAATTGCTGGCTACTGTGCTATATGTTACCTTAACTATTTTAATGTGTGTCGGTTAATCTCACAAAGCTACCCTCGTGTATAATTACAAAGTTATCATTTTATGAAAATTAGTAATAATTTCATTCTTTTAGCATTATAAAGTTGGGGTTTCTTGACCTTTTTAACTTGACATTATTACGATCTTGCAATTAAGGCAGTAAAATCCAAATCCAAATTAGCTGCGAAAACCTATGCATTGTTGTTTGCCGTCGCAATTTGATGACATAAGTAATAGTTGCTTTGATATAGTATTTAAAGTGGCTCGCCCTACAGGTCAAAAATGGCCACTACCGGTCTAACCTTTTGCATTGGTATTGAGGCGAAGTAAAATACTTTTTCATGATGCCTTTTCACCGTAATATGGTACAATTAATTCAATGACAAAATTGGCAAAAGTAATATAAAACAATTGTGACAAACAAATATACCAATTGTGACATGATTAGTCTGTTCTTCTGCTGCTGCAAAACCCTAAATGGCTAGACGCGTGAAAAAAGCAAAATGTTTAGCGGCTACAATCTCGCTAGAAGGTTGAACTTATGTGATAAGTCTTTAGGTTGTGTAGGAGTGAGAGGTTGGCTTGTTTCTTACAATCTATTTAATCAATTGACTAGCATGCAAGAAGATAGCAAGCCATGCCACATTAGGAGAATGAGTCACTTTAAGCACCAACCACAATTACATAAGAACATAGGTCATTTCCGCTAGTGAGAAGACCTTGGAGAATAAGACCACATTATGCAATTCTGTGAAGATTTTATTACTGCAGTTAGACTTGTGCTGCAATACTTCTAATAGAGTGAAAAGCAAATGAGCTGCCCAACCACAACCTCCTTCATTATAAAGTTACAAAGAGTAGGAATAACAAAAATAGCTTTCATTCGGAGGCTGAGGCTATTGAGAAGTAGAAAGTGAATTAGCTAAGCAGGCAATAGTAGAACACACATAATAAGAGCATAGGCATCATGATTGACGTGTATGCAGGCAATGAATTTATGTACAATTTCACTACCAAATTTTTTAGTAAAGCTAGACACATTTGGCTAAAGAGTGCTAGATATAGGTCAAAACAAGCCAGTGACAAATCTCATGTTATGCATCCTTGTTTGGACACTTTATTTCTAAAGTCTTTAATGCATTGGAAGTTTAACATAAAAGTGTGCCAAGAATGCACAAAGAACATTGACAGCAATAACTGCATAGTACTGACAGCAATAACTGAATAGAACATGATGTTTAATTAAAATGTAACATAAAAATAAACCTTTTATTTTGTTTTGGTAAGCTTGCAGCAAAAATGTTTGCTGTGCACATAAAATATTGTTTTGCTCCAAATACTTTACAAACAAGTAATAATAACTTTATTGATGCAAATTGTACTGAAATTATATTTGCTACGAGCACCAATGGAAGTCAAAATAAGTAATACAATTCTTACAGACCTTTTAAAAACAATGGCCTTTGCTGCTACAGAAAAGTGAGTAGACCCATAGGAAGAGAAGTATATGTTCTTATACTGCTAAAACTACCTTTGGTTCAGAAATGAGATTTGAAAAGAGCAATGAATTATTATAAGCATTGGCAAAATGTTTGGGATGGATAGGAAACAAAGCTGGGTATTGCACATGCTGGTAATTTAGCTAATGTAAATAGATTTCCTACACTACCTAATTGAAAGCATCAATGCAAAATCTAAATACATGTAAATACTTACTAGCCATAGTACAGAGTGACCTTTTAATGTTTGTCAACATAACATCCGTACCGCTTTGAGCATCTTGAAATTATATTAAAGTTGCTTTCATTATGAGCTCCCTTTGACATTTTAAAGTATTAAAATGGGCAAATACAAGTTGCATTTTCAGAGAACTTTTAAATTCAAGTCATATGCCACAAAAAGTTCCTCTGCGTTGTTTGTAGTATATTCTAAAAGTGCTAACAGTACATTTGTTTTAAATTTTAAAGTTGACACAAATAATTGAGCAAATTATGTAGCTTATTAGTAAAACTTTTGTTAACATCAGCAAACAAACTGCATACATGCTGCCCGATACCGAAGGCCAAAAATAATAATATATATTGCTATTTATATTTTAACCAATAGTTTTGCAGTTTTGTTATTGTACAGCAATTTGTATAAAACCTACTGTATTTCAGGTTTGAGTAACTATGAGTTTTAGTAGTGTTCTGGCCCTTCCTATCGCGTGTTTTCAACATTTTGAGGTAATAATTAAAAGCCATGAGTTGAATTGCACAACTTCAGCAGCATCTTATATATATATATATATATATCATTCGCCAAACTCATTGTCTTGAATCATCAAAGTTCACTAAATCATTCAAAAGGAAATACATACTCTTGTATCTCTAATTCTTTTATAGCTTTACCCTTTTACTGCCACCCATGTACAAACTAAGCTACCGGCCTACCGCCAGCCATTTCACCGAAAATTGCCAATTTAGCTTCATGATATGTACATGAAGCATGTATACTATTTTGTTTCAACTTCAAAGTTTATCTATAAACTTTTTGTAATATATTTTATTTTGTTAAAATGTTAACATATAGTGCTATGCAAAAATCAATGTACCTTCACTTTGTGCATTGCTAAAGCTATGTGAAGCTACAATCGCTACGAAGCTAAAACGATGCTCTACAATGTCCCTTACACTTAAAAAACTATTATTTTCACTATCATCAGAGTCACTGCTGCTAATTTAAATATCTGTGTAATCACAAAAATCTGAATTTGAATTGACTATAGTGTCATCAACATACATGTAAGTAATTATATGTTTTCTGACTTGCGCGATACTTAACAAAACTTACACAAAAAATGTCCATTTTTATTTTGGAAATTCTCAAAAAAAAATTTGAAACTGCTTGGTTATCTTAGACTAATCTATTAGAGAAATATTCGAACCACACTGACAATACCATCAAAGTTTTAAAATCATCCGTTATGTTTTTAATGGATAATAAAATTAGGTGACCACGCAATTGTTGGAAAATTCGCAAAAATATGCATACGGCAGTTGCTGATAGATTTAGCATAAATTCGCATATGGTAGGGTAAGAGTAAAAACCAACAAAATATTTGTCAATCTCCTGCCTCTAAACATGATATCTCAAATCTGATAATTACTCTCAGTGTTGACTGAGTAACTAAAAGTGGTAATGAGTAACCATGGAAAACTATTCATTTTATATAATTATGCAATTGCTAAGCAATTGCAACCATGACTCATAAAGACTAAGAAGAGCAACACTAAATCTCTTTGCTACGCTACATTCCTTTGATTGGTTTGCGCTATTTATATTATGTAATCTGCCAATAATAGATGAATAGAACACAAAAGTGGCATAATGGTTTATGTAAGCGTTTAAATAATACAATGCCTGTAAAAATTAACAACTTTTCTTACTGAAGCTATGGCTATATCAAATTATTACACTAATTTTTGGCTCGCATGTATAATGTGCTATTTTACAGCAACTTATTGCAATATCGCATACCTTTAATTTGATGTCTGCAAATCAGTCTTTGGTGTGGGCCATCAATGCTTCTCATCCAGCAGTTATCTATAACTAAAGCGTCATTGATTATTTGCAACTATTCAAAGAAAAACTACTTTTGGGCATGCTGTTACATTCTTACGTCAGGTATACATTTGCTAGTTACAGTAAAACTTTGTACAGTATATTTTGTGTTGGTGAATTTAAAGTTTTGCTTATCATAGTGACTTTGCCAAAACGTCAAACTTTACTACATTTCAAAATACAACCTTACTGATATAATGTTTTATAGTTTGTAATCTATAATTATGTATATGTTAAAAAATATTATAAATTTCGGTAGATGAAACCTTGATTATTTTGACATATTTTTTATGCAAACCAACGTGTAATTAGCAACATACGTTTTCTAGAAAAGAACATCCAACTTTGTCTAATACTCTCTGCCATCTGATAAATATGCCATCTTGGCAATAATGCTTACCAAGTTTCTACAAAAATGAAAAGATAATTCAAGTAGCATAAACAGATATACAAACCAAAATGAATGCAAAATACACATTTTAGTTCACTGGTTAGGTTTTTTTTGGCAAACTTGAATGTCTGCCTTCTACTACTGAAGCTCTATAAAACAGCTAAGCTCTTAATTACTACACAATTACTACACAAGATTCAAACTAAATACTAAAAGTTTCAAAATTCAAAGGCTGCATATACCCACTTACTTGCTTATGCCTATGCATGTACTACTATTACTTACAAAATCATAACTGAAATACGCAAACTCTCACTATTCATGATAACAATAATACAATTACTTTATGATCATGTTATTCTAATAACAGTTTTGACTGTTGGTAGAACCACATTAATAACGTTACTTATCATTATAAAAAACATCAAAAATTATAATAATAATAACTGAAAATAGATTAAAGTTGGAGAATTAACTGATTCACTAAAATAACTAATAATTGTCAGCTGGCGTGTCTGTGTTGATGTTACAAAACTTAACTTTCGTGTAACAATAATAAAGTCAAAAATTAGGACTTAACAAAAAGTTTTGATTTTTTCCTTTTTGGTAATATAATGCTGACCTTTCTTGACTTTTCTACGCAGAACAATATCAGCTGTTGGATGACATAAACGGATGTAAAAAATATATCAAACGTGTTCTGTGCTACATTCCTTAAAAATTATAATAATTGAAACATACTTTTTTCACGCTAGTCCTATTTCAATATTAAATAAAATTTATACTGCTTTTCTACAACTGTATGTTTCAAGTAAATAAACTGTAAATTGACTAAAATAACATGAACAACTTACCGAATGTGACTTGCTCTCTTACATGTAGTCATTCTGCTGCTACCAAGCTCTAGTAGACTACATGGGTGAAGAACTAATAGTCCTAACAGCCACAGCAACATTATAACAGCCACATCTCTCTAGCTGTTATATACTGTGGTTATACTTTTGCCACTTTACTTCAATAAATTTAAAAAATCAATTCTTCGACTAAAAAACCATCTCTCAGGTATTGCGTTTGGATGCCAAGTTTCAAAAAAAGATTTATTTTGTGGCTGGATGCAACGGCATCGAAAATATGAATTGTACTGATTATAGACTTATTTAAACTTTTACTACAGCCATGCTTAAACATCAGTTGAAACCATAATGTGCAATTATTGTGAATTTTCACAAAAAAGATCAGATCAATGAGAAACCTTGCAAAAAAGGGAGTGCTTAAATGGCAGTCTTGAAAACTATAAAGAGGGTCAGCAAATAAATTGTAATGTATTGTAGATTGTTAATATACAACTTTATTTTTCAAATCTAATAAAGCTATCATGAATATTAGCAAAACTGACTGTATCCGACATAGCTGCTAATTCTTTGTATTTGCTGATGCTTAGTCATAAACTTATTGCAATATGTTTTTAAATAGATTGTGCTATTAACTGAAACGATACCAAAACAGTTAAAAGTAAGAATGTTTTAAAATTGATATATGCCTCCTAGTTCCATATATAAGAGCCTCCTAGGGTTTATAATTTATTGATAGGAAATTACACATTTATGTTGGAGTTGTCTCCTCTTTTCCATATATATGAATATAGATATATAAGGCGATTATGGGAATCATGTTTAAAATACTTCTATAGGGTTGTTAAGCACTATAAGCACTGCTAGAATTAGGAGGCTCCCTGGACGCCTCCTAATTTTTCAGAGCCTCCTAACATGGATTATATATTGATAGAAGCCTCCTAGTTGGGAAATATAGTTCTATATATATATATATATATATATATATATATATATATATATATATATATATATATATATATATATATATATATATATATATATGGTAATTCAATTAACATGAACTGAGATAAAATTGAAATCATGATTATGTTGAATTAATAGTTGCAGAAAGCGCATAATAATGTGTGTATAAAAAGGTTGTCATTGCAGCATAAGCAACCCATCATAATTCTGAACACAAATTTATTTGTATCTATCTAAAAATGAAATATAAAAATTAATTACATCATTAAATCAGTGAAGCGCATAAGGGAACATTTGCCTAAAAAATTGAAGAGAGAATGTGAAAACAATTTCTACTTGAGATAGCGCAACATACGACTCTTCATTTGAGACATTTTTAGTTTTTAGAGCTTTTAGCAAGAAACCTTAAAACACTTGCTAGTAAAGCCGGAAATTAAAATGCTTTTAAATCGATTTACAAATTTAAAAATACACCATGACATGTTGTATAAGTTAACCAGAGAACAACCATAGGGTGAAGTAATTCAGAGGCAGAGATTAAGATGCTACGAACATGTCGGTAGTTTTGAAGATAAAGTACATGATTGTCAATATTGCTATGGCTATTGCTATACTTTAAACTAGTGCTGGGCACGAGTAATAAAACTCATTGAACTCAAAGGTTTAACTTCTCACGAGTTTTGAGTAATAGAAATTTTAAGTATTCGGATCGTGTGGGTTTGGGTTTTTGACTGGCCATTCTGGGTTTCAGTATCATAATCTGTTGAGTAGAGTAGACCAAAACTTGGTCTATTTCGCATTGCACTATGAACACTATTTAACAACCCCCCTGCTGACGCTGCAATCACAGATATCAGCTGATAGAAAATAGTAAGCAAAAATAATTTGAATAGAATTATAATTGCATTGTAAATTTTAAGATATGTCCGATGTCTCAAAATTTTAGACATGAAACCAGTATCAACAAACCCGATACCCAAGAAAATTTTAGTCAAGAAGTACTCGAGCCAAGCACTACCTGCTGCCTGATACTAAAAAGAACTTGAATGAAAGAAACGGTGTCCAATCTCGTAGGCCAAAAAGTATTAGTGCTCAGCACTACTATAGACCTCTCAAGTTGAGCAGAGAAGCACCTGCAATGTATGTTGACATTGAGGAGGAACTTGCAGCCAGACTTACATAAGTTAGTGGTTAGTGTAAGCAAATCAAAAATGATCTATCGAGATAAGGGGAGGAGGGTTTTAGTTCTCTGGGCAAAACTTGAGGAGCAATTGCAGTGACGTAACGGAACCATTACAGATTATGATATTTGAAAATAACATATTAAAATAAGTTAATGAGTATAAAATCTTTAAAAAATTTTCATCAGAAAAGCAAATCACAAGGCAATATTTAGCTATAAATAAGCCTAAAGGTTTGTCGTCATCTGTCGTCATCATTGTCTGCTCGTATGTCTGCCTATTATTTATAGCTGTTAAAATCTTGGGATGAAAAACTTGTTGGGTGCTAGATTTGAACTTACAGACATTGTAACAGCATGTTTAAAACCAGGTGCATAGCCCCTGAGCCATACAGTCCTTAGGACTGTATGACTCAGGTGCATAGCCCCTGAGCCATACAGTCCTTAGGACTCTAGAGCTCTTTTCAAATTCCAAATACCGCATGCACATGCTTGCGGTGCAAAAGGGCACACCAAATGTTCTCTTTTAATTGAAAACTTTTACTATATTTTGCATTTTATTCAATGTTTAAAAACTAGTTTTTGCCACTATTACATTTTTTTTAATTTGTAAATCTTAAATATGCTGCTTCAATTTCAACTGTTTGTTACATTTCTATTTCCATTTTTTTTGGAAGTTTTAATAGTTAATTCAGTAAAGGTTAATCATTTTCACACAGACAATTGTATTATTTCAAGTAAGAGTTATAGCCTCAACATACTCTTTTCTTTTAGACAGAAAAAGTACCAGGCAAAGACAGTTTGAGATCTCATTTTTACATTTGCACCAGTATCGAAAAGTATTAGTATGGTCGCATTCAAAGTTTGGGTAGATAGCTTTTGCTGGCACAATAAATTTTTTATATACACACACTTAAATGTAAAAATTTTCATTGTTATTGCATGTAAAACAAACTGAAGATTTTAATCTTGTTTTTTTCAGTTCATCAGTTCATATTAATTGTGTCATTACTAAATCATATTTTATTGTAATCATAGCCAAACAGACTTCATTTAGCAACTACTTGCTAATTATTTTGCCTTAACATTTTATTACTTTTATAGTTGTTTTATTTTGGTTCAAAAAATATTAGACTTCCACAAATCATTTTCCTTGTGATATGACGTTCATAAATTAGATTTGTTTGACAAAGTTTGAAACCCTTTGCAATTGTTCTACTTTTTCTTTTAATTTATTTAAACCACATAAAACACTTTTCTCATGATATGAAGTTTGAAAGCTGGAATGATAACTGTTGTTATATGTTAGATAAAAATATTTTGTCTGTGCAAAGACTATTATTATATGGACAGTGCTGGGCATTTAACAAATTAATACTAAAATTTCATATTTGGCTCGTAACCTGCCATGGTCAACAGAAATAAATGTGGTAATTTCACTTTAATATCTCGAGCCGATGCAATGCAAGAAAACATTGCCAAACCAACAGACTTTAGATAGCATTAGATAGATAAAAAATAAAGAAAAGGGCAACGTAGCAATGTAGTTAAAATGTCTGCTTGCAGACCTTGAGGTTTTGATATCAAATACAATTCATACAGATTTTTTTGACTAGAGTCAAATTGCTATAATTGGACTTGTAAATGACAGGCCAACAAAAAATTCACAAACACTGAAACTTATATACATATACAAGTGAATATATCTACTATATAAACGACAATCGTTGTGTGTGTGTGTGATTGAGTGTCCGCCTTATCGAGTACCGTACTTTTCGGACTATTACCCGCTACTAGGTGTCTAGGGAGCCTTAACGGGAATCCTGGTTAATAAAGGCATCTATACATAACCTATTCATCGTTTTTACACAAAAACACGTCATCTCCAGTTGGCGCATAGTACTTTACACGCAATTAATACTTACTGCCAATGTGTACCGAGAAGGTCGCATAAACGTTCTTTCTTGCGGCCACTGGAAATACGCAATTCTCACCTACTAAATTTCCACATTGAAAAGGTAAGTGCTTTTCATTTAATGTTGTATTGTCTATGAATTGCCACACTTTCAATACATAACCCTTTCACTTGCGTCCATGTACAAATTTAGCTATCCGCCTACTGCCAGCCATTTTGCTGATATTGCTTCATGATATTTTTTCAATTTCAAACTCCATCTAGAACATTTGTTTTGGTTATATATTTCATTTTGCCAACATATTAACAAGCACTGCTATTCAAAAAATTCATTGTGTCTATACTTTGTGCATTGATAAAGCGATGTGAAGCTACAAAGCAAAACGATCCTCTACAATGTTCCTTTTTCTTACAAAATTTTTACTTTCATCGCCTTCAGAGTCAGTGCTACTATTTAACCACTTCGGGTACAATTGCATAATCCAATTTCGCATTCAGGTACAATTAAATCATGATGCTCTACAGTCTGCAGATTATTACATAGGTCAACAAAATGTCGTTTAAATCATAGAAGCGCTCACATTTTCACATGGAATACCTATACTTTTTGGAAAGCAGAGAAAGTTTTGTATTTGATCATATTATCTTTATTGCAAAAATTAAAAATAATCAATATTGAAAGTAGCATGAAATAGCGGTTTTATTAAAATTCGTGTTCTACAAACATATTTGACTGATAAGGGTAGCATATAAATGTATAAAAGTATATATGATAACCAGCAATTAAAACATTTTACTGTGTATAATATGCAATCTACAGTCTCTTCCATAGCTGTTAACTTATCTTTGTCACCACTCCGCTGGAAGTCTGTCATTTCTATTGCTGAATTGAAGCCTACAATACGCATCCACTACTAGCTACTATGCGTTGTTACTAACTAATCGCGATGCTGAACTTTGAACGCAAATTGCTCCAAAATCTTTCCTTTGACCATAGCTGTTTGACCAATCCAATGTCTGCAAACATGTCTGAAGGTCATGCTTAGCTTTGTAGATAGAGTGTAACTGTAAGCAGGCTCTAAATATAGATGGGTGAATAATGCGACCACGCAAAGCTTTAAAACCGGCTGATGAACTTGAAAGGAATATACTCGAAGCCGCTATAGCGGGCATGCACCCAAAGTGGTTAAGTTGGAAATTCTCAAACAAAGATTAAAAATTAAATTTTAGGCTAATTTTATAGATAAATCTTTGGACACACTGTCACTACCATAAAAGTCTTAAAGATCGTTGGTTATGTTATCAACGAATAATAAAATTCAGTTACTAGCAATTGCTGGGAAAGTTGCAAAATGTGTCTGCGGCGGTCGACCATAAAAAACGCATGAATAAGTCTACTTCAGTGAAATGGTTGAAAACGTTGGAATTGCCACTGTTTGTGATATTAAACATGTTCATTTCCTTCCGCAGCTGAGTTAATTTTACTTTTTTTTAGCTACCAGTACTACAGAGCTACAGCTACTACAGAACTTGCACGGGCACTCCGAGCGTTGCGATACGCGACGGTGAGAAGAAAGCGAGCAGCGTATATTACAAAAAAGCACACTATCTCATTCAATTTTACAAATTCTTGAAGCATTACAACCCTTCCCAAAAAGTCTACTGCCCAAACGCAAGAACAGATTGATTCCCGTAGAGAAAGAGAACAAATTTGCAAAGCTGCAGCTAGACGAGCAGAAACTGCAGAGCAAACACAGCTATGCCCGCAACGAAACAGAATAGCTACTGAATCTGCTAGAAGTGCAGAAACTACGGAACAAATACAGCTACGCCTACAACAAAACAGAATAGCAGCTGCTAGAAGAGCAGAAACTGCTGAACAAACACAGGGACATCGAGAGCTGACCAGAATAGATGCTGCAGCCGCTAGAAGTGCAGAGACTACTGAGCCGACCCAGCAGTGACTCAAACCGCTCAGAGCAGCCGCTACATCGGCCAGATGTGCAGAAACCTTTGAGCAGATGCAGCAGTGACCAGAACATGATGCACTAGCTACAACAGCTGCTCGGCGAGCTGAATTTTTCAGAGCAGATTAAACGGCGACAACAGCGAAATGCACTAACTACATCAGCTGCTACCAGGCGCCATGTATGGACAGAAAACTTCGCACTTGACTACAGTCCTGCAACACAGTATAAGGCCGAATTTTTCTATGGGGTGAATGTCCAAAAATGCTCCAGATGTAATGCCTTACGTTGGAAAGGCGAGAGGCCATATATGTAGATTATATAGTAGATTTTATTGACAATAAATTTTATTAACACAACCACATTACTGCTGCACAGTTTGTATATACCATGTCAAAACACAGGCTATAGACAAAGAACTGGTGAGTCATGATTAGTGTTTCAAGCATGTAGATGTCTCAATTCAATAAATGCTGGCGATAGCTTAGCAGGGCAATAGCAAAATATTTTCTAGAATTTCTTAAAATATGTAAAACTTTTCAATACTGCCAGTTTGAAGAACTTAAGTTTGCCTAGCAATGTCAATTTCATTATCAGTTCTGTGAACAAAATTAGGACAATTCCGATTTGAGTGGTTCGAGACTGATGCATTGTAGGCTAGCTGTAAAACACATTGCATAGTTCTATTGGTCTCTCTAATATTATTGACATGTACAACTGCATATGTGTATGCAGTCAGATCAGCACAAAAGTTTCAGTAGATTGCATATTTGGAGTTATTTTACACTATGAAAGACAACTCTCAATAAAACCTGATTTACGTAAATCTGTTCCCGAACACGGGTAATGCAGCTAGTATACATACATGTATATATATACATATATATATATATATATATATATATATTATATATATGTATAAAATATAAAATATCAATAAGTGATTAAACGCACTCTCATCAAATGAACAACAATTTAACAGCACAGTTCAGCCATTCCAAAATGCCCTCCACAACAGTGGATACGACAGCTAACTACAATACGACACCGATATTAAAAATTCCAAAAAACGTAACAGACAAAGAAAAATCACATGATACAACCTCCCCTCCATCGCCAATGTTGCAACCAATATTGGTCAGAAATTCTTCAACATACATGTACATGTAGTTACGACATGCTTCCCAGAGAAACACCCGCTTCAAGCAATATTAAATAAACAAACCTTAAAACTGAACTACTCAGGAATGCCAAACATGAAAACAATCATTGATGCGAGCAACAAAAAAACTCACTAAAACTATTACCCAACAAAGAGAAGACAACAAAACAAGTTGCAACTGCAGAAAAAAAACAATGGCCCTTTGGAAGGAAAATGCCGAGCTAAGAATTTGATATACCAAGCAACAGTGAATAACCATACGAACTACCATGTAGCAACTTATTAAGGACTTTACTCAAAAAATTTTAAAACCAGATATGGCAATCATAAAACCTCGTTTAACCACAAAAACAAACAGCACCACACAGAACTGAGCAAGCACAATTGGTAGTTAAAAGACAGCCACTCGGCGTACGACATAATATAGAAAATATTAGCTCAATCACAACCATTATATACCAACAAAACAATGCAAACTACATATATGTTTACTAGAAAAATACTTCGTAATATGCAAACCACACTTAGGCACATTGAATAAAAGAAATGAATTGACATCTATTTGCAGACATGCTAGGAGTTATCTTTTTGGTTGCACATAGCACCAAATCACATGATTAAAACATCGAGCCCATTCCTAGCATTTTGGTACAGCTTTTCATTTTATTCCCATCTTGACTGAGGAGTGCACCACACGACACAATTTTGTAGCGCTTTTACTAAAAGTTTACTTTCTTCTTAATATTTTTTTCTATTATTTTATACTCAACTTATTATCTTTTAGGTGTTTAGTGTAGCTCTCTTTTATATGATTTTGCACCTGCTTTTAGTTACTTTATATATAAGTGTATACATATATATAAATATATATATTGAAATGTATATATACTGAAATGTGTATATATCTAAATATATATATATAGTGAAATTTATATATACTGAAATGTATATATACATATAAATAAATATATATAAATAAACGTATAAATATATATAAATAAATATATATAAACATATATATATATATAAACACATACATATACATATATGTGTGTAAATATGTATATATAATCATATCTTTCAAATTAAATTTGGTTTTGTAAATTGAAATTACAAATTAATTAAAAAAGCTTGCATGCACATTATTCAGTTTACTTGGTTATTAAAACAAACTCATAAAATAGCAATTACGCGGAGACGGTATGCACTAGATAATAGAGATATAACAGCAACTAAATACAGTCAAACTTGACAAATATCTTATGCTAGTTATTTTAAAAATACTATACATAGTTTTTAATATATTTGATCAATGCTCTTGAATTACGCATATAAAAACTGGCCATTTACTTTAATGTATTTTTAAACTAGGCCTAGATTTTATTAGTGTTAAATTTAAATGATTAAAGATAAAAACAGATGTCAATAATTTGATGTTAACTTACAGGAAAGGCAATGGAACAGATCCTGGAATTGAGACCCAACTGAAACTTGACACTGATTGATGTTGACGAACCATTCAATTGTGAACACTTTATATAATAAATACTTGGTGCAAGATTTTGCACATTGTACTCTGCAAGCAAATGGGTTTACAGATATGCAAGTTCTTTATCAGAAATAAGCCCAGCCAAGTTAAGCTGCTATGGATATCTGAACCCTTGGTTCAAGAGTAAGAGTATCAGACAAAAAACTGCTCTTTGAAAATTCTAAGGCTTCTTGGGATGCATCAAAAAACGATTTTGAAACACCACTTTGATTAATGACTTTTATTTAGAGTGTGGTATCTGAAATCTTTCGCTTTATTCAAATTATGAAAAATACGCATGGTCATTATAATATTAGTTGTTCTAAGGAAAATTTTGAAAGCTGGCCAAATTTAAAGAGGTCATGGTAAAGCAGCTTCTTTTAAAAATCTTCATCAGTGGGTAAGCTAAATGTTTGTAACTTTGTCACTCACCTGAACAGTGACTCAATTCTATAGTAGGTTGACCCTGCTCACTAGATTTACTAATAACAACTAGAAACTGTAAGGGAACAATTGGTCCTCCATTGGGATCGATAAAGTCTAACTGGATGTTTTTGCTTCCTTCCCAGAAACACTGAAATACAGAACATTTGTGAAAGTTCAGTTGCATTAACTGTACTTTCCTTGGTGTAAAGTAATATAATAAGGTTCAAATTCAACATGATCAACCAGACACTTGTCCCAAAAGCTTATGAAACAATGATTACACGAATGTTAAAGTTTTTTGACAGTATGTTTGAATGGAGTAGTGTATCATTTTACTAACATAAGTGAGTTATTCGGAAGATTTAGTGTGATAATTATGGCAAACAGATGAGAAGTGAGCTGATAAACAGACCATGATGAAGCTGACATACATATTCTAGGTAAGCTGATAAACAGAGTCTGAGGGAGCTTTTATACAGACTATGAGTGAGCTGATATGCAGACTTTGAGTGAGCTGATAAACCGAGTATGATTGAGCTGAGAAACAGAGTCGGAGTGAGCTGATATACAGACTACGAGTGAGCTGATATACAGACTATGAGTGAGCTGATATAAAGAGTCTGAGTGAACTGATATACAGACTATGAGTGAGCTGACAAACAGACTATGAGTGAGCTGATATACAGAGTCTGAGTGAAATGGTAAACAGACTGTGAGTGAACTGATAAACACACGTTGAGTGAGCTTGTATACAGGCTGTGAGTGAACTGATAAACAGGCTTTGAGCGAGGCAGTAAATTGCCTCTCAGAGAACTGACACGTTTAAACAAGTTTTGTCAAGTTACTAACAGCAATCAACTTAGCAATATGTAAGAGTTTTCTATATTACTAACGATTAGCAAATTTTTTCTTCAAAATTTTCTGTTTACCTTTTATACATGTACTTCTTCATTTGCTTGCCGCCGGCCATTGTAGAGTTGGTGAAACCTATTTTATGCATCATCCCTTAAGGTACTCTCGAAATTTGCACAAAATACATTGCGGTCTGTTGTCCAGTCTTAGCGTGCCGCAAAAGCCAAACCCTCTAAACATTGTGTCCATAAATTCAACTAAACTCTCTATTTTTGTAAATGAAATAAATACACAAAGTATTGGCTATACTAATCAATGGCCACAATGGCTGATTGACCATTTGACAGAAGTTCCAGATACCTGCACTGAAATAAGACTAAGGTTTGCATGGGAACCTCGTCATAAAAGCTGTTTGTAGTAGACCAGGTTGTGAGACAGTCATGCTATCTAAAACTAATGACATAAATTCTCAGCTTATTTATCATTACTTGACTGCCGCACTTTACTGCTGAGTCAGTGTTTGCTTTTGACATCTGTTTTGATGTTTTTTGTGTGCAAACTTTATCACATGCTCTCTCAAGCTTACATGAATCACAATATGGCTCTCAACAGCGCTTTATTTATCTCGCTGAACTCATAAAATATCGATTTAAAAGAGGTCAAACAATTCCAAAGGCAATACTGCAACTAAGTTCTCCAACCGAGTTCTGAATATCAAGTCAATGTTTATAATTTTCTACTAGACTCACCAAATTTAAAACTACAGGAAGTGAATCATGAGCAACGCTACCGGCATACTGGCACCTAATACTGTTGCTAGTATTCGAGCAGATCAAAATCAGATCATATTAATGATCAGATCATTGAATATGAATTGCAGTGGCTTGTAGTCTGTTATCAACTGAAACTTGATTCATGTGAGGCACATCATGGAATGTGGCTCCCAGCTCCAAACCAGCAAAAGTCTTTCCCACTCACTCTCATTTTCAGTTTCGTTCTCTCGCTCTCTTGCTCTCTCGCGCTCTCACTCTTTCTCTCTCTCGCTCTCTCGCTCTCTCGCTCTCTCGCGCGCTCTCTCTCTCTCTCTCTGAGATTAAAATACTATAATTACTGTCTTTCAATTGGGAGAATGATCTATGCCTGTAAGCAAAAATGTGATTTGCACCATTTCAAGTTTTTATAAGTACTGCACCTAAACCAAATAGACTATTGTCTGCAGCAGGTTTAGAATCACAATTAGGATCATAATGGGTCAATGTACTGCTGTTTGAAATCAGGGTTTTATGTTAGAAAATGCTTTTTGCTGCTCCCTACTATATCTAAAAAATATTTTTTTGCGCATAAGTCTATTGGTAGATTTAAAAATAGTTGCCAAGTCTAGAATGACTCTACCAACGAAGTTCACCAAGCCCATGAAACCTTTTAGCACTTTTCGGTGCATAGAAGTTAACTACAGCTTCTAATTTTCTTGGCTCAGTTGGCAACCTTTGTGAGCGACAATAAATTCTTGAAACTTTATAAAAATACATCATACATTACCTATTAAAAGTCAGTCGTATACCTAGTTCATTGCCTAGCTTTTGAAAGCTTTTAGGTTACTTGCCATAGAGAAACATGGATAATAATATCGTTGGCTATAGTTTGAATACCCTCAAAAATAAAACGAAACTGTTCAACAAAGTACTGAAACCGTTCAGAATTAAAATTTAAATCCATAGTAGAACACTTATATCTGAACAGGCCAAAAAATAAAGATAACAAAGTAATATCAAGCCTTATTTTGTCCAACTCTTCCAAGTCGTCTGTTTATCTCTAGTCTTTTATCTCAAGAGACTGTAGTTTGCATTTTAGCTTATTCCTAAGTATTAACAAAGTTTTCTGCAGAGGTTGACCCATTGGCCCAACACTAAAATTAATGTGAAATTTCTCAGTATAGCTTTTTCACTTTACCCGGGCTTTAAAAAGCTGCAGAGAAACAATTGATAATATCATCTGAATTCAAAGACAAAACATTACACTCAGGGTTATCACTATATGACACAAGCAGCAGCGTGACAGCGGTTTCTTGACTCAGTATACACTTTTCTATACCATTATACACATATAAAACAGCATGTATATGTATACTTCCGTGTTTTACTGCAGCAATGAGTGAACCCAGAATAACCCTTAGGCTTTTGTGGTTGCTACCAAACAAATTGTCATCTTCAGCGATAAGTTGCAGCTTTACATTGCTTTTAATTAAGTTAAACTGGTTTTAGTGATTACCATTCACTATGTTGTTGCAAACTCTTGTGTTAACAACAAATGGAACTAGCTCACCCACTATCTTAAGTTCCCATCTTGACATTTTACTCTTCACATTATAAACCCAGAGTAGATACGAATCATCATCACCTTTGGAGCAGTTGTCATCACTCACCATTGTCACTTTAGTTGTTTCTTTACAAAGATTTCCACCAGCATAATAGCTTTTTCTAGTGGCAGGTTTTACAAGTGTGGTGTAATGCAAAATAATCATTATCGTTACTTACATGTAGGTGCTTGGGCTACTTGCGTCTATAGAATAACTTATTTTAGGCAGAAACAATTCCAAATTCCCACTCCAAAGTTTCAACTTTTCTTGTTGGGTGCCCTTTTTAAAAAGCCGTTTGTTTTTTTCAGGGAATATATTGACTTTAGGCCTATTTTATCATTCATCTCTGCAGCTGACATTACTCTTGCAAATCTCTCAAACTGCACTATTTTATCCACCTTTATTGGCTAAATAGTCACCCAGGCTGTATTGCTATATATCGCGATTCTGAACTGTTCAAATAAAATTTTTTATGAATGTTTGCCAAACTAACCGGTTCGTGCCTGAGTCATCAAGAAGCTGACAAAATCAGCTGCTGTTCCTTTGTAGTTTTGTTTTATATATCATAGCTTGGCTTTTTTATAACATTGTCAGTAATCTGGACCAAAGGAGTTTAGAAAAATACTACCAACTAGCATAATCTTTCCTGCTCAACCTCTGAGGAAATGTAAGGTTTGACAGAGTCTCATACTGTGCTTCATTCAGCCCCATTATCAGCATGTACGTGCTTTTGCTTGTTGTTGGCAGTGTTTTGTATTACAAATTACCTCTCCAAGTGCTCAATAAACATCTCCACTTTTTCAGAAAACGACGGAACAGCGCTACCAGCAGTAGCCTTGGTCAGAAAGTCAACAACAATGCAGCATTCAAGCAGAGTGGACAGTGTACCAATATTAAATTGCAACTAAATTTAAAAGTCTAGCATCACAAGAACATATTTTCTCTGTTTGCAAAGTTTGTGGCAGTACTTTGTTTTTTACATTGTAAGAGCCTGCGTCTCTCTTAGTTGTTTAAACTAGACTGACTTTATTTGTTCTATAAGTAACAACTTGGCAGACTTCAAATACACTACACAGTTTAATCATACTTTTTTCTGCAATTATCAATTTAGTTCTTTGATTCTAAATAAAAGTACATGCATATCAAAATATTTCTGATACAAAAGTGCAAACTTTCTAATGTTACTACAATTCAGGTCTTATTACTCAACATATAATCATTGTGGAACAGTAATGATAAAACTTTACTATTTCAATTACCCTTTGGGTAGAAAACAGTTCTTTCGAAAACATGCAGTAATTTCCTTAATGTTGAGGAACTAATTGTGTTTTTAGATAGCTGCTACTGAAAATATACAGATTGTACTTCTATTCTGCCTGACAATCTACTACTTTCCTATTTACTTAAAAACTATTATGTCTCATGTCAGACAGCAGCACCTTGCCAATTTACATTATACATGTAGAACCAGAATACGCAAAAACAGTTTTTTTTTAACAAAAGTTTAAACTACTATCTTTTGTAATTTTCATTTTTTGTATCACGGTTTAATATGCTTAAAATTGCCTTGATCAGTGTAATAAAATCAATATATAAATACATGTATGTATCTACACTAGCTGTGCTATCTAGCATTGCCCGTGTAATAGAAAAGTCTTTAGACAAAAAATTGATTTGTATTTAACATAATTTATAACCACATTTGCCATTCTAACTTTCAAGTTACATATCATGAGAAAGTGATGAAAACAACTGTACAGGTTTTTAAACTTTGTAAAGTAACTGTAGCTTTAAAACTTTGCATCAGGAAAAAAGTGTTTTGCTCAAGTCGAATATTGAAGAAAAAAGTTAAACGACTATAAAAAGGTTGAGATATAAATGTGAAATAATTGGCAAGTAATAACTGAATTAAGTCATTTTGTTACGATTTAAATAAAAGATGAGGCGGTAATGACACAAAAATATGAACTGAGAAAACAAAATAAAAATGCTAAATATATGTTGAATAAATAATAAAAATTATTACATAGAAGTATGCGTGTTTAACTCTTTCACTATTGTCTATTTTCAAACCTAGCTATCGACCTACTGTCAACCATTTTACCAAAAGTTGCCAATTTTGTTTCATGATAGGTATACAACTTTTTCAACTTCAAACTCCATTGAGAAAATTTTTGGTGTTTGTTTTATATTGCTAACATATTAGCGAATAGTGCTGTGCCAAAATTTTAATCTAAATGTACTTTGTGCCTTGCTAAAGCTATATATGTGAAGCTACGAGGCTAAAACAATCCTCTACAATGTTCCTTGCTTCTACAAAACTATTATTTACCTCACCATCAGAATCAGTGCTGCTACTTTATGTATCTACATGTATGTAATCACAAAAATCTGAATGTGAATTGGCAATAATCTCATCAACATAAGTAATTACCTGATTTCTCACTTGGGAGGTACTGAAAAGTCTTACACAAAAAGTGTTCATTTTTAAGTTAGAAATTCCCAAAGAAAATATAAAATTGCTTTGTTATGTTAACTAATTTTATAGAGAAATCTTCCGAAAACACTGTCCAAGGTATAAAAGTTTTGAAGGTCGCTGGTTATGTTGTCAACGAATAATAAAATTAAGTTACTATGCAGCTGCTGAGAAAGTCAAAAAAATGTCTCTACGACATTCGACCATAAAAAACTCATAGTTTCATCTACGGCAGTGAAAGTGTTAAAAAAATACTGTTCTACCAGAAAATATTCATCAAAACTTGGAATACGATGAAACTAATATCTTTTGATACTGGCACATTTATAACAATAACATATCATACTTTGTCTGACTGAAATTTGAGAGAATACTTGTCCTTGAAGGAAGAATTGACAACTCTAGATATAATGGTTGAACCTTACGAGAATGATCTTTTAACAGGAGCTTCATAACACATGGCCGCATCGATGAAATAATCAGCTTGTGCAGTAGTTATATCTATAGCCGGAATGCATACAGATCCAAACTCGACAGCAGACATACTTTGAGAAATATATATTCTACATTATATCTATTTATTCCATGACTATTATTGTTCATGTTTCTAATGAACGAGCTGTCTGTCTTTTTTTCTAAATAATGGCTCAAGACCAATTTTGGCCCTTAACATCCTCCTGAATGTATATTTCATTACAAGCATACAGATATGCAGCTATAAACTTTTACATGTACTTACAGCATCTGGAGTAGGGTGCAATAAATGTGTTTCATAATTCCAAAACTTGTTCTGATTTGAAATGGAAACATTGTTATGTCTAGCATCCAGTTTGCGACCAAAGGATGCCAGTGTGATGCGTATCTCACATATTTGAAACTTGCTGGCCTGGATCGCTGACAGCCTTCCATTTTGTTCGTGTCTCATGATTGTAATATGGCTCCCTGCTAGAAAGGGTTTTATTTCGTTTGCTGTAAGAATTTCATTACAGTACATTTTAAGTAACAACATAACGAATTGTGAGGTATTTTTATCACACGGCTGGTTTTGTTAAAGTTTGTACCAACAAAAATATGTCATTGCATGCCTGGCATTTTCCGATTATTGTTTAAGCTTTTGCAAGTGCATTTAAGTTTACTTAAAGAACGTCACTAAAAAGCATTAACACTAAGCATTAACGGTGAAGAATATTTTGATATTTATAAAAAATATATAAGCAACAAACTCAGAGGCCATAGGTTAAAGCTGGTTAACCACTCATTGCATATTATTTGAATAATATTTTTAAAGGATTTGTATGTGTTAACACTTTTATTGCAGCCAAGTTTAGAAAATATTGTATATTAATTTGTAGCATTGAAACTTGTTAACTAATACATAGCTTTAGGACTAATCAGTTATTTTTAGTTATTTCTCTAATACTCACCTTCTGGCATCACCAGAGTGTGTGCAAGACTAAAGCTGTTGAAAGTTACAACTTCAGCATTGTCTTGTTGCGTGAATGTAGCTTCAGTCATAAATGCTTCATCAATATGCAGTAGAAACAACGGGTGAATTGGAAAAACGCAGGGACTGTTTTGCAGATTAATTAAGTTTGGATCAACTGCAAATAGCAAACGTCAAAAAACTAGTTACAACTACAGTGCATATTCTGGACATAATATTTATCTGTTTCAGGGTTGGCGTTGTATTGCAAAAACATTGTGTGTAGGGGGTATAAAAACCATAATTATTATATATATATATATTATATTATATAATGCAAAATCTCTTACTGAAAATCGCGGACATTTTATCCATGTGCTGTACATATTAAAAATTATTAACAAAGTAGTATCAAAGTAGAACTTAGTATAATTACAAAGCTGGCCTTAGAAATTATAACTATCTACAGTAACGTTATAGTGTTTAGTCTATATTTTAAGGTTACAATTTGCAGTAAAATGCAACACTATAATGTACCATGTGCAATATGCACCACAGAGAGTTCTTACTTTCAAGAAAGACATCTTTATAATATAGTTTGAATTCACTTCAAATAGGTTTAGCTTGCTAAACCCATGCAATTAAAGTTAGGTTTAGTACGTATTCTTAACTATTTTACTAAGTTTCAACTTTTTGGATCTAAAAATTTTTCACTCATTGGTTTCTGTCTTTGCTTTTACTAGAACTTGTAACGTACCTGTTTTAAACTTTTTCTAACCTATCTAATTAAGAAATCACAAACAATGATGTTTTCATAATGAAGTGGATTATTGTTAGCAGGTTAATGGAAGTTTTCTGACCACTGATTTTCTGTTATAAAAAGTCGCAGCTCCTGCCTTGCTAAGAATTATTTGTGTTTATTTTAACTTGCAAACGCTAATGAAAAAAAAGGTTTCAACAACAAATACATGTTGTTTAGCAACTTTGGTGATGTCTGTAAACAGCCATTCCTAGACTTGTATGGACTGGTATGACAGATTGTTGCTCAATAAAGTCCAGGTGATTCGCGGCCTGGTGGCACTTGCCAAAGCGGATAAGGCCATTTATGGCAGGACGACAGCCTGGAACCGCTGGCTGATGAGTGTGATTGAAGCCTATCTTGGTCATTGACACATAGTAAGAATGTTGAAAACGCTCGAAGAAACACACACAACACTCCAACAGTAGCAAATGGCCATTCAAAAGGAGGCCCAAAAGGAGCTTTCCCTAAATGCGCCGATAGTCTGGATTTGGCTTTTAAATACAAATAAACAAGAGAACAACCCCAAACTGCAAGCAAAATTTGCACAACCTTTTAAATTAAGAAGTCCTAGCCAAAATATATATGCCTAAAAAAATGAGAGGACCAGTTCTAAGTAAAGAATAAAAACATACTGAAACTGTTCCATAAAAAACTTTAGACAGGCACCAACATCCATAGAGCCGAAGGAAAGGCCAAGCATGGAAGGAACAAAAGCTAAGAAACATACACGTAAGGAAAAGTCGAGCTGAAGCTTGCGAAACTGAAGACAGAGGCTTAATTTTCCATATATTTAGCTGCAACTTAAAGAGTCGGTGGCAGGAGCTCCAAAGAAGTCAAGAAGTAAACAAGCGACTGAAACAACAATAAATAGAAACTTCAGAAGAACAAGTTCGGCCTGCGAACCACGCACCAGTTCAGCCCCCTAGCCGTAAAAGAAAAACATCTGGGGTCTTTAGTTCAACCCCCGACCAGCTATAAACATTCAGCAAAATGAAGGTAATGAAGAGTAGAAGTGTTCAGCCATGGTAAAAGCTAATAAGAAGCACAACAGGGATAGTGCTGCCAGAGCCAATGTACATGTAAGCAGGGTTGCTGGTGACATGAATGACACGGATGACACAACAGCTTTTGTTTCTGCGCTGTCAAAAAAGCCAGTCAAGTACACTTTTTTGCTAACATAGGTGCTAAAAAGATTATGATTTTAACATGCCCAGCTCAAGGAAGGATCTTCACTCTTTAGCTCAGATGTTAAAAACACTAGAACTTACCAGAAGAGAAGAGCCGCTGGCAGATCTGCGGCACTCAAGAACATAGACTGTGACCGTTTGGCGGAGCATGGGCCAGGCTACTCCCATTAGTACAGTGGAGCTACCTAGCAGCTCAGGAAAATGCTCTGGCAACACTGTATCTTCTAGCCAATCTGTTATCAACAGAGAGACTTGACTTGGAGCACGCTATGTCGAGACTTTAGCTGCAATAGAGCAGACATCTCAAGCATGCGTCATACTCTTCAAGAATATGTCGGAAAGTCCATTCGCCAATGCACTATTAAAGATACACAAAGGACTAGATTGGGTAGCAGAGATAGAAAGAACCAAATTAGCCACTTAGCCGGTTTAAGTTTCATGTGTTACTAAAACTGAGCATGTTTCATTGCCAATCCTGGTCAGCCTTTCTCGCGAAAAGCAATCAGTCGGAACGCAAGAAAACTGGACATACAGAATGATACATCAGCGGCATCACCTGGGAGTGTGTGGAAGATGTGCCAAGAGAACCCGGCACCTAGGGCAGCTGCGGTGTTGCGACAAGTTCATGCAAGAGAGAGCAACACATAGTGAAGCATTTTGACGTATACGTCTGCCCCTGTCATGGCCAACACGTCTTGAAGAACCAGCTGATAGCTCGCCAGAAGACACATCAAACGGTCAATTGCTGTGGCGCAGTGTACCTTGCTGACCAGGCTCACTGGCAGTCCTTCTTGCATGCTAAAGGGTAGCTGGTCAACCTCGAGTTTCAGTCTTGCCAGCCAATACTGACCGTAGGAGACCGTCCCCCTAAAACTAAAAGTTGACGATGTGGTGTTAAAAGGAAAGGGAGACCAGAGAGCTGTGACACAAGGATTCTTCTAGCCCTTTTGCAGACCTCTTGCTGTCCTCTTTCAGCCCAAATCATTTAAATCAAGCAAGATCAGGCCACGCAACTCTTCACCAAAAAAGAGTAGCAAGGATGAGGGCGGTGATAGTTAATGCCTTTATCCTGACAAAAAATGGATGGAGCAACTAGCCCGCTTGCTTGGTGTTCTTCCGTTCAACTAAGAACTATAAAGATGCCAGGAAGAAAGTTCTTACCGCCACTAAAAGACAGCTTGCAGTAGCAATGACTGGTTCAACAGACAAGCTTGCCCGCCAGGGCCCAGCATCAAAAGGAGCCGGCTGAGTTTTTTCCGAGACCGAGCTGGCCAAATTAGAGTATGGGGCTCGAAAACAGTAGCTCTGGTCCTAACTGCTCTTCCCTCCTAATGCAGCATTGACAGTCCCTGGGCCTACACTAGAAAGAGGCAGTAACGACAGAGCATCATGACCAGGGTCATACTCATAATAATAAATGTCTTACTCACCATGGTCATAAGACTGGACCTACGAAGGGCCGTAGCAGCCTCGACCACCAGAAGAAAGCGGGCTACCAAGAGTAAACCAAAGGACTGAAAGAGGAGACCGAGTGATGGAGAGAGGAAACCAATGGACCAAAAGAGCCGAGCGAAGAACTGGGAGGACACCTATTTGAGAAATCAAAGATAGATGGACGGAGCCTAAGCTATGAGAAAAACTAAAAGAAGGTAGCAAAAATCGTTTGAAAAGCAAAGTCATAGTGCACACTTTTGTTGCATATATGCTTCTTGCTTGTCATATGCATGTATATATTCATTAATTTAATATACAATATTTATTCATTAAAAAAATATACCTGACAGTATATGACAGTCTTGTCAAAGGTACAGAGAATCGAGTGTTTTCTTTACAATACTTCCTTTTGCAAAAACTGTAATGCTGCCACAGTCATGTCATATTTCCTTACTGCTTTTTATCCTAATTTGCTAAGGATGCGTTTGGCATAAAAAGAACACCAAATTTTACAAAATATATTTACTCAATAAAACTTTAATGGGCGATTACAGAAAACCACAGTGTATTGACCTCAGGCAAAGCACTTGAGACAGTTTTTGCTGCCAAAAAAACCTTGAATATGAATTTTAAAACTCACGAGAATCCCAGATCATAAAACCAGCTATAGATAAGTTGAGGGAAGAGCCAAACAGCCAGATAGAACTGTTTTCCCTGATGTACAACCTTTCAGCTTTAGTGAACTCCATTGTATTCACAGGTTTCCCATCCCACAGTGCTTCTGTTGAAATAATAAAAATTAGAGATACTGAAACACTTGATTTTTTTCAAACTTGAAAATCAAATAAAGCTGTACAGCAAACATTCAGATCAAAATAAACATGAATTGCATTTTTTTGCCTTATGAAACTTTAGCAAGGCTGAATTAAAAACTTGATAACTGTCTCACAGCTGAAAATTTGGGTGCAATCTCAGATGTTCTTCCACTTTTTCGTTTTATAGTTTATCTTTCAATTTTTGCACAGATTATTGAAATACCTATTTTTAGATTTTTTCACATATCAGTTTATACTAGTGTTGGGCCGGTATTGGGTTATCCGCTTTTACCGATACAGAGGGATTCTCGGTATTCGAGGAAACCAATCATTTTCGGTGTCAGCTAGGTATCCGCGGCTGGTTTGATATGATCGGTATTTATCCATAAAAGCCTATCGGTATATGGTTATACGGATATCCGGAGAGATTTTTAAAACGCTTCATGCTGAACATGCCATTCTCAGCATGCATTGGCGAACAAATTCAACAAAAATTTCCACGCTTACTGTATCTACTATTATATTACGTTACATTGATAATGCCACCAGCCTCAAAGGTTTGGGAGTTCTACACAGATGAGAGGACGTATAAAGACTCTAACGGGACTGGACTCTATTTGGACTGCGTATAATTATGTCATTACATTACCTGATTGCAATATGTGATAGTAAGATTTTTTTTAAACTGTTTCAGTATATTTAACAAAGAGAGCCCATTGTCATTATCTATCTGTTCTTTATTATACATAACGTTTGTATCAATAACGATAGTTTTTAGTAGAATAAACAATAAAAAAATCTATCATGAAAATTATAATTCCATCTTTGTTTGTTGGCTTTCTAAAACAAGGAGTCTCTTTGCCGTAACAATATACTGCTGACTAAATAATGTTTTTTGCACAGGCTACTTTTTGCACAACGATAAAAATTGTTCGAGACAGTTATGATTTAAAGTTTAAACAATTTAAAGACACACTGATAACCACATACCGAACAAGAGTACCGACAATACCAAACTTTCTTAGTTGGTAAAGGATACCGAAGATGGTAAATACCGAAGATACCGATACCGGAAAAACCGATAAAAATGAGCCAGGATATCCGATCCGGCACTAAAATAGATACCGGCCTGACACTAGTTTATACATGGGTAAATTTAAATGTTTTGGCACCTGAGCTACTTGCCAAAATTTGTTCAAAATCTCACAAATTTGTGTTATTTTTCATCCTATTATATTTCCATTCAAAAAGAATTGAACTAGTTTACTAGTAACTAAGTCTATAGGTTTGAGCCACCAAAATTGAATATGCAGAAGAATGTCTGATCAGACTCATATATTGATACTAACTAGAAATTCCACTGTCATACAGCCCACGACCAAAGTAATAATGGAAAAAAGAAAGGGTACTGTTGGTTGTTAAAAAAGTAGTTCTCAGCAGGAATTGACCAAGTATAATGTAAATGAGACGTGTTTGAGATGATATAAAATAAATTTGAAGAAACACGACTCTAAAAAGGCGCAACTAACAATTTATTTTGGAGGTAAAGTTGGGTTGAAACCAGGTATACGAGTAATTGGTACATTTTTGATATTACAATAACTGTTATAAGTACACAGTATTTGTTAAAGGTTGCACAGTCTAGTCTCCTCTCTTTTGCGTTGCAAGATTTGGTCATTAATAGCTAATCGAGTGATGCACTCGCTAGCAAAGTTGTTAACAAATAAATCATTGATTTTTCAAACTCGAGAGAGAGCAACAAACGATATTCCAGCGGTCATTTCGTGGTGGCCTATATCAATGACAGCTTTAGCCATGGTAAAACCTTGACTCTTGTGTATTGTCAAATCATATGCTAGATCGAGAGGAATGCCTGTACGTACGACTGTATGTACGTACGTACAAACGGCGATGACGTAATGTTCTGGGAGGTTGTATGTCCATGGTAGTTGTCAAATAGTTTTGAAAGTAAATTCAAAAGGTCAATTATGCAAAACAAAAGGTTGTATAAAAATCAAACCTAATCTACTACTATTTCAAACTTATGTTTTACAACAATAAAATAAATATTAATTCAAGCTGTAGACCTAACCTACTGTACGTAATTTAACTAACAACACAATAATGAAATATAATTATTAAATCTCTTATTATATTGAAATGCACTATTAAAAGTAAAATGGCAAGCTGCCGTGTAATATACAATTTGAAAGTTGGTTGTTGGTAAAAATAAATATTAATTCAAGCTGTCGACCTAAACTACTGTACATAATTTAACTAACAACAGCAATGATGAAATATGTTTATTATATCTCTGAAATGCAATATTAAATTAAAATATATTGTAACATACAGTTTGAAAGTTGGTTGTGTTGAATGCAGAACGATTTTGACAACCATATGTAACAGAAATAAATATTAATAAAATACATATTTAACTATCTAAAAATTATGTGTTGCAATAATAAAATAATAATAATTCAAGCTATAGACCTAACCTACTGTACGTAATTTAACTAACAACAACAATAAAGAAATATGTTTATTATATCTCTGAAATGCAATATTAAAAGTTAAACGGCAAGCTGATGTGTAATATACAGTTTGAAATTTGGTTGTGTTGTAAATGGAAAATGATTTTGACAGCGATATGTAACAGAAAGCAAGCATTGGCATTTATGCGTCTTGAAGTTTTATGCAAACTGGAGTGAAATAGAGAATTATTCTTGTCATAAAAGGGCGTTGTAGTAACGCCCTACCTTGTAGATAAGATGTAAAGAAATCTGGCTGATGTTCTAGATAATTTGAAAAACCTTCGGTAATTGGACAAATACGTAAGCTGATAAACTGTGTACTACATTTTTGTACCTGTAAATCGGTCTACGCCTCAAACAGTCTCAAACAGTACACAAACCTTCTTGGTAATTAAACAATGCCGTAGACTGGTGAAATGAGCATGTTTTTCTCGTGCTGAATTGCGCACTGCTATATAGTTCTACTATCTGTTGCATGGCTTTATTGGCATTTCGCAGGTCGGTCAAAACTATTAATCAACCAAGCTGGTCAAGCGTTTTGTTGCGAGTTTTGGCAGAATTAATCTGTCTATTTATGTATAATCCGATTAGATGGGTTAGTTTTAGGTATTTGCGGTAACCTTTCGAAGGCTTGGTAGCATATTTAAATATATTTATATGCGTTTTGTATCACTATTACACTTAAACGACTTCGCTGAAAAATAGTTACATTTGCTTATATGATTTCGTAACAATGGTTTGGTGACGGCAGTTAACAGATAATTTTTCGGGAGTTTATTATTATAGCATTTATCACATATCTCCCAATCAATCGTTTCGCTCTTGTTTGTTCG
This sequence comes from Watersipora subatra, assembly GCF_963576615.1. NCBI lineage: Eukaryota > Metazoa > Bryozoa > Gymnolaemata > Cheilostomatida > Watersiporidae > Watersipora > Watersipora subatra. Next base: position 16,308,642 of record NC_088717.1, read on the forward strand.
TGGGATAATGATTTTTTGGTAAAATTTGATCATTGGGCTGATAAATGTAAATTGATATATTTAACGTCTTTAACTAGATACATAAGCACAAAGAAGTAAAAGAATGGTTTTGTAGATTGACTGCCTGGCAATTTTTGGTTAGTGTTATGAACTGGGAAGACACAGCTGCGAGTTCCTGAAAAAATGCTTGCTTCATCGAAATTGTTCATAGGTTAATATGGTTCTCCATACATAACAGATGATTGATATATAACACAATTGAGTACTTAGCTCACTGCTTACATGTCACATGTACAGTACAGCTCCTGAAGTTTTGTACTGTACATGTGGCATGTGTGTGTGCGTGTGCCTGTGCGTGTGCGTGTGCGTGTGGGTGTGTGTGTGCGCGTGTGTGTGTGTGTACATACACACATGCCCATACATGCACGGTCACACATGTGCAAACACACACATGCACACATACATCTATATAAGTATTTCTTAGTGGGTCTGCGTAGTCATGTATCTGTTGTAGTGTACACCGTGTCTAGCTATTGCTATTAAAACCTTGAAATTTAAATTTCTGCGCTTTAATGGATTTGAACTCATTAATACTGCAACCACAAAATTTAAAACCATGCACTCTTCTACTGAGCTACACAAGGCATATTGATCAATGGCACTATTGTATACAGTATACTGTATGCACACACTAAATGATGTATCATTTGAAATTCTATAAATTCTATTAATTCTACGAGACATGATGCTTTTTCTGGTTTTTTGGAACTTGATTTTTGGTTTTTCGTAAGGTTCAATTGCTGTGTTTGAGGTCAAGGCCAATTTTTTTTACGCGGATCATAGAGTATCTTCGTAGGAAAAGCGTCAACAGTACAGACAAAGACTGTACGATATTTCAGTTTTACAATTGTTCCAGTATCGAGAGGTACCTATATCATTGTGTTCAAAGTTTTGATGGTTAGCTTCTGTTGGAACAGTAAGCTTTTTATACAAGCACTTCTATGCAAGAATTGTTACTATCAATTTAATCTGTTCAGAACTTTTATTTAGTTTTTTCAGTTCGTATTATGTGTATCATTAGAAACTCACCTTTTGTTGTAATTGTAAAAAAACTGACTTAACTTAGCTATTTCACATTTACACTTTAACCCTTTCATAGTTGTTTTGTTTTGGTTTTTAATTAACTTGACCTGCACGAAAAAAAATTTCTTAATGTATAAAGTTTAAAAGTTACAGTTGTTTGACAAAGTTTGCAAACCTTTACAGTGGTTTTTATTTTTTCTCCTTACAGTGTTTCAGCTACATAAAACCCTTTTCTCATGATATGCAGTTTAAAAGTTAGAATGGTAAATGTTGTTATATGTCGAATACAAATCAATCTTCTGCCGAAAGACTTTTTTATTACCCGTGCAACGCTGGGTAGCACAGCTAGCATATAATATATAAAAAAATGTGTCTCTCACTCAGGTTAACCCACACAGGTGGTAATGTCTGCTCTAACTCAAATCTTCTACTAGAGACCTGGGAGTTTGAGCAATCACCTCAAGATCTTAGCTGCTCCCGATAGCGCACTTTTCTGCAACTCATTTGAGTTTATTGCTGCCCGTATCTAAGCAAGCCACATTTTATGCGTAGGTGTTAGTGCAACCCAGTGAACCAATTACTACTAGAATTACAGTTGCTCTAACATACCAGCTTTTTTCAATCTCTTTTCTAAAAAGGAGATGTTTCTCTTTTTCTTATCCTAGTTGGCTATATTGTAGTCATTGGGTACCGCTATATCTATTATAGCAGCCCTCTTGTTCTCCTTGTCCACCACCACTATATCTGGTTGGTTTGCTAGGACATTCTTGACGATCCTGATGTAGAAGTCCAAGATGATCTTAACGCAGTCATTCTCATTGACCTTACCAAGAGCTTTCCACCAGCGATGTGGTTTATTAAGGCCATACTCATCATATAGACTTTTGTACAAAGCACCTGAAACATGATTATGCCGCTCAGTGTATGCGTTTCCTGCTAGTTGCTTGCATCAACTGATGATGTGTTGGATGGTCTCAGGTGCATCTTTGCACAGTCTAAATCTAGGAATGTTTCTAGTGTGATAGATGTTTGTTTGGAGTTGCCTCGTTAGGAGCTTTTCTCCTGGCTGCCATGAGTAGTGACTCTATACTGGCTGTTAGCTTTTTTTGTTTAGCCACATATATGTTTGATGGAGATTGCCCAACATAGATATTTGTTGGTGGTAAGCACCAGGAAGAGGTTTTATGTACCAGTCAAGTTCCTCATCATCACTGCGAAGCTCTAGTGTCAGAGCAGCCGATCGAAATTCAGCTAGCAACTTATCTGAGGTTGCCATGTAAGCTGCATAGGCTTTAATGTTGTGTTCTTCTTTTTTCACTGTCTGCTGTACACTTTTGAGGTCCTTACCCCGATTTTCTCTATCAAGTTACAATCTAATAGCATCAGATTTTGGGGGAGTGTTCAATGCACGGTCAGGAGTTTACGAGTTGCTATATCTGTTTTTTGATGGCTTCATCGGTCCACTTCATTATGCATGTTATGTATCTTATTATTTGATGTGTGTAGGTATTTATTGCCAGGAATTGATTCTTGACATTGAGCTGGTTTCGTAGAACCTGCTAAACAGTAATAGTTTCATAGCAACATCAGAAAAACGGTCGGAAAATTTGACAGTAAGAGTTTGCTAGCGTGCCTACAGGCTCTGATGATTTCATTACGCCTGTTCAAAGATGTTTTTTTTTAAGTGTGGCCTGTATATTATGTAGAACCCCATATAAACATTTTAATTGGTAAAAATTATCAAAACTTTGTATACATGTTGTACGTGGTGATAATTAGTAACAAAACATCATATTAACCTTAGTAACTACAGCTACCTGCATTACCTTTACTTCATTTAGTGATTATGATCTGCAATAAAAGGTAACGCTGTTATGTGTGGTTTTCAAGGATTTCAGTCACTCGAATTCTACAATAACATCAGATAGTAATAACTTCTGTGTTATTTTTTCATGATGACATGCTAGGTGCTAATGGTTAATGGCTTTAAAGCTATTAACCCAAATGTGACAGTTGTGAGTAGACAGTTCTACTTGTAGTGTGTGACCTAGTTGTTCAAGACAAGCATCAACGGTATTAATTATCAAGTGTTTTATTGTAGCAATGTAAATTCTTTATTCTCATAACCCAGAAGGCTACATAATATACAAGCAGCAAAATTCTAGGCTAAAGTAAAGATAACATCAAGTGATAAAAGCTAAGTAGTATAAAATATATTGTCTCGCCGAACAGCTAAACCTGCTCTTCAACACAGTACTGTATGGCAACAAGGCTTCAATGCCTAAAGAGGATGAGTTATTAAAGATTTTCTTTTGTTATGGATAGTTTAGATTGCTGGTGGGCTAGTAAATAACTGTCCAGAATGATATCTTTATGTCATACAAGTTAGTCCATTGAATGGAACACTGTATTTTTGTATTTTATCTGAAGCACACTGATATTTCAGGCCGGGATGCCATGATTGCTTAACATTGCTTTCATTGGCACGTGTGTACGTTAGGGAAAAGTACTGAGTCAAGGTGATGGTAAATTAATTTTTTATGGTGCTTGGTTGTGGTTAGTAGATATAATGGCTTCTACATAAAACTTATTTTGATGTTTTCTCTAAAAGGTTTGATGCCATTTTCATGATTGATTTTTGCTTCTTTAACATTTTTTTTATGACGTTTGACGTTTTCTATTATTGGGTTTTGAGGGCTTTTTGATGTAGTTGGTGTTTCCTGCTGCTTTTACAAATTGTATGTTTTTTCTGTGGTCTAGCTGCATTTTCTCTTAGTATGTTATTTTTTTAATATCTCCTTACAACACGATTACAGTTAATTACGTGCAGTATATACCATAGTGGGGTTCTTAGCTTGAAGACAGGATATATATAACGTGATGTTGAATTGAACTCATATAACTTCACCTTACTAAACACGTGCTTTAAGCTAACTTTTAGTATATACATGTATGTTAATAGACTAAACTTCAATTTTGCCACTGCTCAAATTTTATCTGTTTTTGGTTTCATTTCCACTATAAGTTATAACGAATAACGCTGAAGTGAGATCGAGCGCAAGTGATCATCATATCTCTCAAGTGCTGTGAGAGAGAATTTAGCAAATATCATATCAGCATTTTCATCTATAACTTTTCATTTGAACGTAATCAACAAACCAACTGCCAACTTTTAATTTTGATATACTTTTTTGGTTGATGTCGTAGGACAGAACATAATCAAAAATATTTTGTCTCTCAACAACTACAGCAGGCAAATACATACTTATATATATATATATATATATATATATATATATATATATATATATATATATATATATATATATATAAGTATATATTTGTACAGGATCATTCAACACACCCACGAGAATCGCATGGCTATTAACTAAAATAAAGAACTAAAATAAAGTTTTACTTCATTCTGCCTCCTTTTTCTCACTAAAATGAAACAAGAAACTATCCGCAATTTAAAATATGTCTTTGCACCAGTCTATCTAAGAAAACTCTAGTTTTGTTATAAAGCTGAAACTTCAATCGGTCTGAGCAAAGTTTAGGAGTGGCAGTACTTTTTTAAATTGATTACAATTTGCTAAAAGAAACAATAATTCATGTTAATGTCATATTGATCAAATTTAACCTTTTCAGTAAATCTTTATCTAACCTATGTTTCTAGGCCTAAAGTGGATTTGCAACATGTCCTTTCATACAGTCAGTGACACTTTCTGACTGTTCTAGTCTAAAAATCCGCTTAATGGCATGTCTCTGAATGGATTCCAGCAAACCTATTAAGAGCTTATGATATGGTGACCACATTTCAAAGAAATATTCAAGGATTTGCCTCACAAATGCTTGTATAAGCAATCAGCTCTACCTTTATATTGCAGCAAGTGTTAAATGAATTTTTAATAAACTCAAAGAGTTTTTACCTATATTGGCAAAGTATGATGTGTTCATTATATTGAAATTATTTTCTTTAAAAATGCCCAAGTATCTTATATTGTTGGCTGGTGGGATAACAGCCTTATTTAGCGCTCAAATCAAACTAAAAAAGTCCTTCATCACCTTCATATATACACATTTGGTAAGGTTAAAATTCATGCCTCATTTGACAGACCTAATGTACAGTACAGTTACATTATCTTCAAGAGCAGCCGCCCTTCACTTTGAGATTTCTATGCTAAATAGGGTGTCATCTGCATAAAGTTGGCAAAATGCCTTTCACGGCAAGAGGCACGTCGTTTATAAATATTAAAATTAGCAAAGGGCCCAGAACTTATTTGTCTGGTACTCCAGCGAAAAAGGCTAACAAATCTGACTTTGTGCCATAACCATTAACAAACAAAGTTTGGTTCCTCAACTACATATCTACCCACTGTACTACTTGAACATTTAATTCATAAGTCTTGACTTTAAAGAAATGTAGATGAGGAGACATTTTTAAAAAGCCTTATGAAAGTAAAAAAAGGTTTATAAGTCTTTTGATCGGCTAGAGCCTAGTTAGCATAAAAAATAACATCAAGAAGCATAGTTGCGGTGCAATATCTGTGCGGAAACCATGCTCACAACTAGCTGTCAGATTGAAACGATCTACATGTAAGTGTTGCCAGTGATGTGTTATGTACATGTGTAATGTACATAACTATATGTACATGCAGATAATGTAATACACAACCCACTACCGATGTGAAATGCAGGTCTGATTTATGAATGACCTCTTACATAAGTTTATGCAAGCTATTTTTGTTTCCTGGTTGCAAAATTAAAATATCCATGATTGATGCCAAGGTAATTGATAGTTTTTGTGATTCAACAGTCTAAATAAAGCTCTTCAAAGTGAAGCTTGCTAAAATTTGCAACATGACCTCGCTTACCATACCTTAATTATGCTCATACTTGAGTATACGCAAGTATATTTTGAGTATATAAGTTCGAGTATATGAAAACATGAATTTTGGTCAAGTTTCTCAATTTTCAGATAAATGAACCACTGTGTGCAGTAGAAGGTCTGCATTTTATTGACAAGTTGCAATACAAACCAAACTATTGATTAGCTCTATTATAAAAACCAACAGCATTGTGTAGGTACAGTATATCAAAGTAAGTGTTACTCTAGGTAATGAATAGATTAAGTACAACACTCACCAACAAATGTTTTAGGTGGAGTAGGTTTTCTCCAAACACACAAGTAGTGCCAGTTTTGAAATTTTGTACTCGACACTAGATGTTGATGTTCAGAGTTGATATTAAGTGTTAGAGAAGATGGGGAAGAAAAGTAAATAGCAATTTCTGTAAAAAAAAATTATATCCAAGTGCCCAACAGATAAATACAATGTATTTTATTAGCATTTATCCTTTGTTCGCAGCTGTTACAAACAATTTGGGCCTTTATACCCAAAAACTGCCTACTTTTATTGTAACTGAATTTTTTATAAAGGGTGTGTACTAGTATAATGCAAAATCAATATTTATAACATGGGACATGATACACGACTGTTTTAACAAAGTGGCATGCAAAATTACTATTTTATTATTATATGTTCCACATCAAAATAAACAATTGCTGAAAGCACATCAAACAGATACCTGCACAAAATCAAACATGGAAATAAAAGGTTGAATACGAAGATAAAACATGATATTTCTATTTTTGTCTCAGGGTATGACAAAGCTCAGAGTTGTTTTCTAATTACTCGTAAAGAAAGATTTTAAAGTTTTTTTAAGCTTTTGAGTGTGAGTATTAACTACATGTATATTTGTTATTATTGTTCTATACATTAGAAGTAAAGTTTTCCAGAAAGATACACTAGCAAATGTTATTTGACGAGCAAATCTATGGCTCTATGAGCAGTTAGCCAAAAGTTGCTTGACGTAGTTCTTATTTTTTAACACAAACTCCTGCAATGCATCTATGACAAAATCATAAATGCATGCAAAAGCATTGTTCGCAGGAGTGGGCTTGCTGTGTCACATTAATAAAGCCGTAGTGACATGATCTCATTACTCTCGGCTCAAGAAAGATTTTTGAATACCATAATTATTATAGCAAAGACTAATCTGCAAACTAAAATGACAGCCAAGTTGGCTCAGTTGACAAGGTATTAGTATTGTAAGAAAATTGTTATATGTTTCAAAAAAACCCTACATGGCAACATTTTATAAAGTTTTTTAATAACTTTAAAGCACATAAATTACATAATTGTTTTGTTATATATTTCAACAAATCAGAGTCTTGGCTTTCGAGTAAGCTTGTAGTTACTACACAAAGAATAATAGAACTATGGAAAACAGGGTGTCAAAAGTAAATCTTGCAAAAAAACGCTTGGTTCAGGCTCTCAAAATATGATGTCACAATTATTATTTAGCCTTAGGTGGTCAATCCCTTTTGCTGCCATTGCGGCCAGGCTTTTCTGTGACAATCGGTGCTGTTAAACCCAGAAAGTGCTAATAATAAACTTAGATTTTAGATAATCAACAATGCCCGGGATCGTGCTAACGCCGACCAATACAAACCCATGTTCTGGGTTAATTAATTATGCATCAGTAAATTTACTGTCGTTGATAAAGGTAATGAAATCACATCGAATAAATTGTTACCTGCGGTTGCGTAGCCCTAAGACTATATGTCAACTGCAGTTTAATGAGATCACACAATGTTTTAAACTAATTAGTCTCAGTCGCGACCCTCAACATCACAATAAAATGAGAGCGCTAGTGCGTAATATTATCGGGAAAACATGGTATGGTGCTTGAAATCTGGGTTATTTCTCAGAGAAATAACCTGTTCATGGAGAATTAATGACACTGATTCTTTTGTCATCTTCATTGGTTCTCTGGAGTTTTCCTATCTTCACCTGACACTAACGTCATGATCGTAGTTTGTAAATATAAGCGGTAAGCAATAAAATAGGCGGTAAGAGCACACAACACCGCATATGAAAATTGTGACATCACTTTTTTTAACATTATTTATTGAGATAATCAACATTCATGACAAAAAAGCATGTTTTTCAAGATGTACCACACACTAATTTAGAGATGAAGCTAAAATATAATATGAAGGATAGAATATAAGCAGATGAATGTGAAAATTATATTGTGCTGTTTCCGTGACTAGTAACAAAAAAATAAACAAACCAAATACAATATTTGATGAGCATTTACAAGCGGGTACAGTATTCGCAGGTATAGTAGTAATATCTTATGATTGTCCAAAAGAACATGTATTGATGTTGTTGTTGGATGGCATACGGAGAGTTAGGGTTATGCAAATTGGCAAAGAAGATGAAGTTTAAGGTTAGTTTTAAAAGAGTTAAGGGTCAGGGTTCGTAAATTTTTTGGGAATAGAGTTGAAGTTTCTCAAAATGTTTAGGTTTAATTGTTTGTGATGTGAAGAGCTGGGAAGCTTATGCCGATTTCTGGTTGTATGTTGATTTATTAAGTGTTCCAAAGCACCAGAAAGGTAAGTTGGGCAAAGGTTATTCTTTATTAGAAAACCAGAGAGGCAGGTAAAGTAGATTGAGAGGGCTGGCAGAGGTAGTATGGCTGTCTTGTTTATCATTAAATCTGTTGATAGAGTTTTAGATTTCAACTGCCGGTTGGGTTTGAGACAGATGAGTTGGAGAGCTCTCCTTTGGACTAGATATAGCTGGTTAATGTGGAGAGTTGGGCTTTGTGAGTAATATAGGTGGATTCCGTATATGAGGTGAGGATGGATGAAATTGAAGTAATACTGTTTTGAGGTGGTTAGGTCTAAGAGGTGCCTTAGATTATAAAACAATCTAAGATTGGAAGAAACCTTGCTGAAGATGTGTGAAATGTAGCTTTGTCACTTGAGAGAATCGTTGATTACGAAGCCTAACAGCTTAGATTGTTTTTTTTCTCAAAGAGATGGCCGCCGATAAAAATGTTGATACGGGTGGTTTTAGGGGCATTGATGAGTAGGTAGTGAGACATACAGAATTTTAGTTTCTTTTTTTCAGGACACACCATTGCTGAATGAGTAGCATGTCTTGGTTTAGTTGCTGCAGAAGAAGTTGCAGGTTGCGGGAAAAATTTTTCGGGAGAAGAAAAGAGAAGAAGAAAAAGGGAAGAAAATGGGAAGAAAATTTCCAAGCCTATGCCAGTAAACATTTTAGCGGTAGATCTCTGAGGAAATCTTTTACACACCAACCAGTGTCTGTCTCACCTTGGCAAACAATAGCTCATTTGAAAGCCAAAACTCTGATGTGTTGAAATATGCAATAAAAAATTATGTAATTTATGTGCTTTATATGTAAGTGTGGTAGGATCAAGCAAGATTACAATACAATCAAAGTTTTATAAGTAAATATACATTATACATATATAATACATATATATATATAAACATAAAAATATCTATATATACATGTCTATATATATCTATATATATATATATATAAATATCTATATATATATATATATATATATCTATATATATATATATATATATATATATATATATATATATATATACATAAAAAATTTCTCCTCACCCCGGATATCCCGTAGGGGTGGTAAATTCTGCTCTAACTTGGGTCTCCTACCAGAGACCTGGGAGTTTGAGCACTCGCCTCAAGATCTTAGCTGTTCCCAATAGCGCAATTTTCTGCAACTCACCTGGGTTGATTGCTGTTGGTATTTGGGCAAGCCACATTTTATGCGCCGGTGTTATTGCGCCCAGTGTCCCAATGACTACTGGGATTACAGTTGTTCTTACATTCCAGCATTTTTCAATCTCTTCTCCAAGAGGGAAATATTTCTCTACTTTTCTTTTTCTTTTCTGGCTATATTGTAGTCATTGGGTACTGCTATATCTATATAGTAGCCCTCTTGTTCTCCTTGTCTACCACCACTATATCTAGTTGGTTTGCTAGGACATGCTTGTCAGTTCGGATGTACAAGTCCCAGAGGATCTTAGCGCAGCCATTTTCATTGACCTTACCAGGAGCTTCCCGCCAGTGTTGTGGTTTATTAAGGTCATACGCATCACATAGACTTCTATACACAACACCTGCGACATGATTATGCCGCTCAGTGTATGCGTTTCCTGCTAGCTGCTTGCATCCACTGATGATGCGTTGGATGGTCTCAGGTGCGTTTTTGCACAGTCTGCATCTAGGATCGTCTCTAGTGGGATAGATTTTTGTTTGGAGTTGCCTTGTTGGGAGCACTTGCTTCTTGTCTGCCATGATTAGCGACTCTGTATTGGCCGTTAGGTTTCCTTTGTTCAGCCACATATATGTCTGGTGAAGATCACCAACCTTAGATATTTGTTGGTGGTAAGCACCATGAAAAGGTTTCGTGTGCCAGTCAATTTCTTCATCATCAGGGCGTAGGTCCGTTGTAAGAGCAGCTGATTGAAATTCAGCTAGCAACTTATCTGAGATGGCCATGGAGGCTGCATATGTTTTGATGCTTTGCTCTTCCTCTTTCACTGTCTGCTGTACATTTTTGAGTCCCCTACCGCCATCTTTCCTATCAATATACAATCTAGCAGTATCAGATTTTGGGTGGAGTGCTCCATGTATGGTCAACAGTTCACAAGTTGCTATATCTTTTTCCTTGATGGCTTCCTCAGTCCACTTTATTATTCCGGCTGGATATCTTATAACTGGAAGTGCGTAGGTATTTATTGCCATGACTTGGTTATTGGCATTGAGCTGGCTCCGTAGGACCTGCCGAGGGCGTTTCTTGTGTTCAGTAATAGCTTTGTGACGTACTTTGGCTTCGTCGTTGATGTTGCTTTGCATAATTCCCAAGTACTTGTACCATTCTTCTATATTTTTGATGGTACCATTTGGCATTCTTAGGCCATCTGTGAGCATGGAATGGCCTTTTTTAAGAATTAGTCTTCCACATTTCTCAATACCGAAGGTCATTCCGATGTCCTTGCTGTATACCTGAGTGAGGTGTATTAGTGAATCAATGTCCCTTTCTTTGTTAGCGTAAAGCTTGATGTCATCCATGTAGAAGAGGTGGTTTATCTTGGTGCCACTCCTAAACTGTTACCCATATTGAGTCTCCTCCAGCATATTGCTTAGAGGGTTTAGGCATATGCAGAAGAGCAGCGGTGATAAGGAGTCACCTTGATAGATGCCTCGCTTAATTTTTACACTCGCCAGCTTTTTTGCCACTAGCTTTATGTTCCGTCTTCCATTTGGTCATGGACATCTTGATGAATGCTTCAAGAGCAGGGTGAACATTGTACATACTGAGGCACTCAAGTATCCAACTATGGGGAATTGAGTCATAGGCCTTTTTGTAGTCAATCCAAGCCATGGCAAAATTGGTATGCCTTCTCCTGCTGTCTTGTTAGACTGTCTGATCCACCAGGAACTCATGTTTGGCTCCTCAGGTGTTGCGCCTAATTCCTTTCTGAGCAATGGTCATATAGTGACTCACGTGCTCTTCCAGTTTGTCTGCAACTATTCCTGAGAGCAGTTTCCAGGTAGTGGGCAAACACGTTATTGGTCAACAGTTTTTGGGAATCGGTCCCTGCTTTGGATCTTTTATCAGAAGTACAGTTCGTCCTTTGGTCAGCCATTCTGGATGGTCACCTTGTTCTATTAGGCATTCCATCTGCTTAGCCATTTTAGTGTGAAGTGATGTCAATTTCTTCAACCAGAAGGCTTGAATCATGTTATGGCCAGGTGCTGCCCAGTTTTTCATACGCTGCACTCTGCACTTAATGTCCACTTTGCTGACTGTGAGTCCTTGCTGAGCCACAGTGTGTTGATGGCTCTCTTTAAGCCTCTTCAGCGAATTTGCAGTGGTGTTATGAGTAGTCTCTTTCTCCCAGATGTCCTTCCAGAACTTTGAAGTGCTAGATCAGGGAGGCTCAGACATTGGCCTCTGCAGTTCACCTTTGAACTGGGAATACACTCTAAATGGATTATTGATGAGCAGTTTGTTCATTCTCTTGTTATCCCGCTCTTTTGGTGTACTGCTTCAGTCGTGCCGAGAGTGATACTAGCTGCTGTTTGGCAGATTCTAAAGCTTCTATTGTGGCTTCCCTTTTTGTACGCTCCAAACTGTGGTTACATCTTTCACTGAGCCTACTAGCTTTTTGCGCAAGTCTTTGATCTTATTTTTTAGCCTCAGCTGCCAGGGTGGAATGGCATAAAGCCTTGTTGGCAGTGGCTTAATACCCATCTCCTCCAAGATGACGGTTGCTGTACTGTAGATCAGGGCATTAGTCTCACTGATTGATCCAGTTGAGATCGACTTCAGTGCCAAGTTAATGTCTTCTAACAGCTTCTTGGGTATGGCCTTGCCAACTCTTCGTAGTGGTACCCTGCTTCCATAATCATTAGCAGCTGGCATCTTGTTGGTAATATTTTCCGCAAGCTTTTTCACCCTTGGGTCAAGGTCCAAGTGCATGTTTTCTTCACCCCGTAAGTCAACACACGATCATGTATGTGTGACAGTGTGTGTTTATATGCCCTCCTCGTTGGTCGAGGTTACCTGGGTGAACTTTTCCCTAATTTCATCTACCTCAAGTTCCGATATGAGGTTCCACTTGATTATGTTACTCCTCTGAGCTACAAGTTGCTTAGCGGTTAGTGGCAACTCAGGGTGCATGTTTATCCACAGTTGACGCATCCTTCCTTTGTAGCCCCACTTTTGAGGTTCACTCATAAAGTAGTACTGCACGAGGTCCATATTATCAGTCCGAGTCTATTTCATCCGTTTAGAACCAGTAGCCCATTTTTCACTGCCTTGTCCTGGTTCAGCTACAGGCAACGCGGACCTTGTTTGGCGGGCGACGTCTGAGCCGGCATGGCTTTGGTTGTTGCACTCATCATAGAGGTTGATGATGTTATACAAGAAAGAGTCTTGTCTAAAGACCACCAGAAAAGTGCGGTTGTTGGGATTTGAACTGAGGACCTAATGATCACGGTCCCGATACTTTACCAACTGCGCTATCTGTCCTTTATATATATATATAATGTACATGTATATAACAAAAATTAATTCACATTAACCGATAGTTTGAACTTCAAGACCTAAAACCAATTGCATTAAAACCAGTTTATATATAAATTTATATATATGTCTATATATATATATGTATGTATATATATACATATACGTACATATATATATATATGTATGTATATATATATATATACACACATATATATATATAAATTTATATATAAATGCAACTGGTTTTAAATTTTGCAGTTCAAACTATTGGTTAATGCAAACTATTTTTTGTTATATATATAGATATATATAGCTCTGATTTATCATTGAGCACTCTGTAACAAACTGTGCAGCATCCACTTTGTGTATATATATATATATATATATATATATATATATATATATATATATATATATATATATATATATATATATATATATACATATATATATATATATATATATATATATATATATATATATATATGTATACATATATATGTACGACACAAAATAGTTCACACTAACAGATAGTTTCAAGTTCAAGATTTAAAACCAGTCACATTTAAAAAATCAATTATTACCATAATATTCTTGAAAGATTTTATAAATTTATGGACTTGAAGTGAGCAAATTTTTTAAAAACTATTGGATTAGTGGGTAAAGTTGTTGCATAAACCATATAATAAAAGGCTAAAGAGAAAAATACTTGCCACACTCTTAGTTCAGTTTACGCTCTCACAGGTTAAGCTCGTTATGCTGGCACAACACATTATGACTTAACGAGGATTTTATACCAATAGAGTAATGCAAACTGAAATTATAGCTATAAAAACGCTCAAAGACTTAAAAAGACTAAAAAGACTTCAAGCTTCAATTTGATCCTTTGATATTTTTGAGGACCCACTAACTTCAGAGGTTTAATAGTTTAAATAAGATCACTTTTAGAGTTCTTAGGTTCAAGCAGATGCATAATTATAACGCCTATGATTTCATTTAGGCAAAATGACTGACAGTATACAGACCCGTGACACTGCAACCAATCTCCATAGCAATAAAAACAGGGAGCTGTACAACTAGTGACATCACTTTTTAAGTACTTTTTAGCGCTTTAATCATAATAAAGTTTTGTCAATTTTGATCCTAAGAAATTCTGGCGGTCCAACCACCAACAACAAACAAAGATTTCAAATTGAAAAAAAACTGATACTTTTAGCTAAAATCTACTAAAACTTCATCTAAGTTCATTTTAAAAACTGCATCACACATGCATATGTACACCTAGGGTATGTACACACATGCATGTGTACACCTAGGGTATACTTCTTCATTGCCAAAACAAAACCAACCTTCAGCAGAAGTAGCAAGAGCCACAACTTTTGCATTGACTGGAGGTCTTTCGTAAGCTTTCATCCACATGCACAGTGTCCAGGTGTCTATTTGTGGCAGTTTTACTGTTGATTTGATAGTGTTGCTGAATCTGCTTCCGTCCGTCACTTTCTGCCCAATAGTCAGGATGCTGCGACAGACACCAAGGGCTAGATGTGAGAGAATTTAAAAACTAATTGAGGGTGTATATTGGCTGGTAAAATGAATTCAAACCAAAACAACACAACTTGCAAAACAAGAATTGAAACAATCAACAACTTTCTCAATTAGATGATTTATCAAGCAGACAAATTATTAAATCTGTCAGTCAATAAGCCGATCAGGTAATCAGTCCTTAAATTGATCCATCTATTGTTTTATTTGTCAAACTTTTACTAAAATCAGCCACCATTTAAACAGTCAATCAATCAGTCATTTATTTAGAAAACTGATCAACTGTTCAATCATTCATTCGGTATGTCAATGGAGGTCAATTAGTCTATAGACCTATCAATTAGTCAATTAGTCAAATACTGAGTGAATCAGGCCTTGAAACTAGAAAATAACTTATTGTGTAACCATTGAGTAATCAACTACTCAATTATTCAGTCAACTCATAAATTAGTTTTCTAATTGTTAGAAAAGCAATCCTTAGGTTTCCTCTACTACTCTACAATAATTAAAGACATTGAGTACTCAGCAATAAGTAAAATACATTCATATATGTTTCAGATATATATCTATATATGAGATCAACGTGTGCTCATACAAATGAGCAACATTTAATAGACTGTCAGCAATCTCTGCCTCTTTAATTTTTTATGTTTTTATATTTTATTGTGTTGGTTTATTTGTTAATTTGGCTGTCTTTCTAGGTTTTTTGACTTGGCTCTCCTATAATTGAGTTTTCTGTTGCATCATAACCTGGTTTGGCTATAGCATTAGTCGTAGAGTCAGCTAGACAGTTGGTCTTGGTGTTGGCGCTCTGTTGTCACTTTCACCCTCTCAGTAGTGTCTCCATTTCAGCCCTCAAGAATGTCCACCCGACGCTGGGAAGCAAGATTAGTTAAGACTAGAGCCGCTTTTGTTGTGCTCGAAGGTCCAATTGCTTTACCTAAGACTCGCAGAAAGCCCGTTTCTCTCTAAACAGCTTTTGAATTCATATTAAACTGACAGAACAGAAAGCCAACCTTTGCCAGTAGAGACTATTTTCTAATACCAACAGCTTATTCTTTTTTTTTTGGTTATGTAGGCTCGTAGGCTGTTTACACTCCTAGTAAAGGAGCCAATTTTTTTGCAGGACTCAGCTTGCATCGTGGTATCTTGCTCTATTCAGCTCTTTTATTAAACAGGGAGACACTTGAACTGGTTCTTGAACGTTGGGCTGGTCCTTGGAGTTGGAGTTGTTTCCATTGAGTATGCCTGTTCACGCTGACCGATTGAGCTGCCGGCTCTTTAGCAGGCAATCGGCCAAAGTTAGACTGGGTGTACACAGTTTCATGCTGAGGTCAGTCAGCCGTCTTTTAGCCTACAAAAAAAGCAGCCACTCGGATTGGTCTACCAATTATACAACGTTTCAACCTTTGACATCTTCATGGG